>NW_028072867.1:0-45240 GCF_014824575.4 Sturnira hondurensis | reverse complement strand
AAAAAAAAAAAAAAAAAAGACAATAAAAGCCCAACTAGGCAAGCGTCAGGGTATTCTCCTCTTGACAAGGTAACCTGGGAGTTGTGAGGCACTCCCGCCTTGAGGGAGTAGCCTTGAGGATTCTTTTCCTCCACAGGACTTGGTAGTCCCTGTGAATTTGTCTTCATTTCCCATCCATAATGCCAAGGGCACCACTAGGGCACCAGTCAGCTCTATAACCAAGGAGCTGCCTCCCAGTCATATCAAGGGGCAAGGTCACACCTATCTTCCTGGCTCCACACCAGCCAGGAGGCCAGTCTGATGTTCCTGATACATAAAATAACTCTCAATCCCCCTGCTTCTGCTTTTCCCAGCCCCAAAGCTAGGCTTGAGGGGGGCCCTGGGCATCCCCCCTTAAAGCCTACACCCCATTACAATAGCAGTAGACACTAAGGCTTATAAGATTAACACAACTACAGAGAAAAGCTTATGTTTACAAAGTGATGCTCTCAGCAGTGGCTGGCAAAAGGGGCCAGCAAGTCATTTGGGGCCTCCTCGCCTAAGTTAGCTAGGAAATTTTTCCTTTCTGACCACACGAGAATTCTACAGTAGTCCTAAAACTTTGAAAGGAAGAAAATTAAACAGGCCATAGAAAATACAGGGGAATGTTGGGCTGTGGGCCTCTGAGAGGAATAATGTGGGGTTATATGGTGCTCCAATGACTGCCACTTGGTATACAAATTATGGGGCAAACTGCCTTGGTGTGGGTACATAGAAGGGAAATCTTGTTATATATGTACCTAAAATCATGCCAGTCAGGTTATTTTGTTTTACTTTTCATTTGGAGACCATCTGACTGTTCTCTTCCTTTCTTTTTTCCCCTAGAATTGAACTCAGAATGTGCAGTACGAAAAAGCAAAGCAAGCCAAGTCTCCATGCCTCTTTTACTCTAACTAATTCACATAAAAATTATGGAATCTCATGGATGAAGAAGTAACATTTTTTGTTCCTATATCAAATTGCTTCCCCAGTGGGTGATAAATGATGTCTCCAAAAGATCTCAAAATGTTCAGGCTTAAGAACAATTTTGGGGGGTTGGGCACAAGCACAAAAAGAAGCAAAGACTAAACAGAATCTAAAAAAATACTTTTTTTGAAGAAAAATCCATCTAGGCAGTGGAAAAAAATTTATCCATGCTAAAATGATTTTCCCATGCCACTAAGTGACTCGAATGTTGCTAGGCTAGAGCAGGTGAATGATCATTACAGACTGTACTGGAACACTGATTTATGGGAGGTGACTAGATTCCTAAACTTTGAATCTCTTGCTCTGCACTCTTCCAGTACAATCTCTTTAAGTAATTGTGGACTATCTTTAGTCCACAGTTAAAGATACTGTGGACTACATTCTTGCCTACACCACAAACAATTACTGTGCAACAAACTCAAACTGTGGTCAGTGGATCCAAAGCATCAGTTATCACTAGAGAGCTTATTATAACTGCAATACCTCAGGACCTCTCCAGACTTACACACCCAGAAGCTATGAGGCAGGGGATAGTGAGGAAGGAGGGTACTCTGCACACAACCCAGGGCTAAGATAAAGAACATGGATACAGGACAGAGACCCTGTTCTAAGACCAACTGTTCCCCTTTCTGGAAAACTGTTGAATCATGGTGACTCAAGAACACACTGGTGCATGCACAGAAGATGCTACATGACTCCTGCTTCATTATAATAACATTATCATGAATTAACATTGTGCAACCCCTTCTCCAGTGGCCAATCAAAGAAAATCAAGGGAGACCACATGTACAGTAGCTTTAAAACACAACCACTGGTACATCTACAATAAAAGCCCACCAAAACTAGCCAGGAGGGATCCACTGTATAAAAACAGCATCCAGACTTCCGCCGAGATGGAGGCATAGGTGGAAACACTGTGCCTCCTCTCACAACCAAGTTTAAAGTCAACAAATTTCAGTAACAAAAATGCAGCCAAAACACAGAAAATTGAACTATACGGAAGTCCGACAACAATGGACCGTTCAACCAGACATGTAAGAGGGATGGAGCCAGCAGCACAGCAGGGTCAGGCAGGAAAGATCTCCTGACTCAGGTGCATAGGTACCTGTGGGTGAATCCCAGGTATGGGGTAGCAACAGGCGGACCCAGTGAGGGCACAAGGCCCCAGGCTGACATCTGGTCTTTCTTCCCAGCTAGTACCATGCAGCTTTTTAGAGCCTTGCTTCAAAACACAGAAAACACCATACATCAAAATAAATTCAAGGTGGATATAAGACTTAAATATAAGATGTGACACCATTAAAGTCCTAGAGGAGAACATTGCAGGAAAATCTCAGATATTTCACCCAGAAACAGTTTTACCAATATGTCCCCTAGAGCAAGGAATATACAGGAAAGAATAAACAAATGGAATCTCATCGAAATAAAAAGCTTCTGCATGAAACTGTACTTGAAAAATAATTAAATAAGTGTAAAGAAAACATTATTAAAATAAAAAGACAACCAACTGTATGAAAAAAACATGTTTGCCAATGATACCTCAGACAAAGATTTAACCTCCACAATATACAAAGAACTCACATGACTTCACTCTAAGAACACAACTAACCCAATTAAAAAATGGAGAAAGGACTTGAACAGACATTTCTCCAAGGAGGACATACATAGGGTCCAGAGACACATGAAAAGATGCTCAATATCGCTAGCTATCAGAGAGATACAAATTAAAACCACAATGAGATACTACATTACACCAGTCAGAATGGCTATCATAAACAAAGCAATAAACAACAAATGTTGGAGAGGTTGTGGGGAAAAGGGGACTCTAGTCCACTATTGGTGGCATTGCAGGCTGGTAAAACCATTATGGAAAAACAGTATGGAATTTTCTCAGAAAACTAAAATTGGACCTGCCTTTTGACCCAGCAATTCCACTGCTGGGATTACACCCTAAGAACCCTAAAATACTAATCCAAAAGAACTTATGCACCCCAATGTTCATAGCAGCACAATTTACAATAGCCAAGAGTTGGAAGAAACTCCTGGCTACTGAAATGTAGGTGCCTGTCAGTAAATGAATGGATCAAAAAACTGGTACATATACACAATGGAATTCTATGCAGCAGAAAGAAAGAAGGAGCTCCTACCTTTTGCAACAGCATGGATGAAACTGGAAAGCATTATGCTGAGTGATATAAGCCAGGTGTTGAAGGACAGATACCATATGAACTCACCTTTAACAGGAAGTAAACAACAAAACAAACAAGTAAGCAACATATAACCAAAGACACTGAAATAGTGAACAGGAGGACAGCAACCAGAGGGAAGAGGGGAGGGATTTAGAGTAACAAATACAATGGATGCATGGACAACAACTAAAAAGGATGCAAATGGGAGGGAGGGGGGAGCACGGGGAGGGTAGGTTGGGATGGGAGTAATAGACAGGAAACTGTATTTGAAAAATAATTAAATAAATTTTAAAAGCCACAGCAATGCAGAGCCTCCTCCTCTACTTCTCATCCTCAGGCTTTTCCTTCAAATAAATAATTCATAGTTTCTTTGCTTCTGCCAGATCACACTCTGCAGCACCTCCAACTTACAAGCCCACAGATACACATTTGGAAATACACTTTACCAGGCTGCTAATGCAACATACTAATTCTTTTGCCAATCTTCTTCTCTTCTATGGACACATAGTTCCAGGAAAGTTTTTTTTTTTCTATTCAAACTCCAGGGCATCCCTCCTGTTCTTAGACAGCAATCACAATACAGGCATTCAGTAAGTCACAGGTGGCAAAGAGAAGGTCCCCCATGTTGCTGTATCCGCCCTGCACTTTGTTCTTTACCCAGCCGCAGCCCAGCGCTCTCCCTTAGCTGTGGGAGAGCAGCTAGGTTTATACAGTCCTAAAGTTGCCTTGGGCCCTTTGAAAGCAGCCAGGAGGCTGCAGTGACATGGTGAAAATGAGTTTGACACCCTTGCAATCACGAGTTAATCAGTCCAATATCTAGCAACGGAAGAAAACAGGCTTTAGAGATGAACACTTAATAGTGTATATAGAAACTGAATTATTAAATTGTACAAATTGATCATCAAACCTATATGTTATTAATAAATGTTACCTCGATTTAAAAAAAAGAATGACTTGGAAAAGGAAAACACAGGAGACACAGTTTACTTAAAATGTGATGACAAACCCTTTTCTTTTTTCTTTTTCAATCTAAATGAACGAGGCGGGGGGTGGGGGGGACGCAGTTAAAGAAGGTCGAAGTTGAGGGGGAAAATGGAAAGTGGAAAAGGCGGAAACTGGTGACTTCAAAGCCCTAGACTTACTGCTCCAAACCCGCTGGCCCTGGTTCCCAGGGGGAGTTTACAATCTGCTTCCTTCCTGAAGTTCCTTGGAGGGAAGTGAGTTACCACGGGCTCCCTGGAGAGGGGAGGCACTGGCCAGGGTGCGGGACTGGAAGAATTGCTCCTGCTGACCCCTCAGGAACCCCAACCGCTCTCCCTCACAATCACTCACCTTCCACTCCACCTCCCAGGCCGCCTCGGAATTAGGGAAGTAATGTCTCCGTGACCCAGAAGCAATTGTTGAGGCGAATCAAGGAACCTGCTCCAGCGATTTGAGTGCAGTTACTATACACAGTCAAGCTGGAAGTCCCTTGCAGCCCTGTGCCATCCTGGTTAATTCCTAGGTAGCACACTACCCAACTTTCTCTGCTCCTTCGACATTTAGGTGGGAGCACAGTGTGAACAGTTTTAAGCTAACTTTGAGAAGATCAAGGACCTGAAGAACATGAGGTTATGATACATATAAAAAAAGGAATGACTCCCTATGAATTTTCCAACAGACGCACTTTAGAGGAGGCCACAGTTTCATCCACTTTTGACGGAAACGAATGCTACAAATCAACCTATGGAAATAAACATTAGTTAAGTAATTATTGACACTATAAAACTTGAGTCGTCACCGGTCCTCTCTACAATATCAGATATCACTCTATGATGTATCTCAGGACAGTATACAGACAAAGGTTGGCACGTGTGTCTGCTTGCATCTATCTACAAATCTTCAGACTGCACTCTGCTAGAGCCAATGTTTTCACTCCAACATCGCTGTTTTATCTGTTTTTTTTTTTTTTTTTTTTTTTTTTTTTTTTGCAGCAAGCAATCTCCACATATTCCCAACTATCCATATAGTACAAAAACGAAAATACCGTGCATCTAGCAATTATTTCAAAAAAGAGACATAAGCTGGTTCAGTCATGTTCTCTATAAAACTTCATAAGGAAACCTTTTTAAAAATCCACTGAAGGGTCATGCCTAAAATAGTTTTTGCTTTTTGGTTTTTAAATAATCATTTGAGCTAATAGATGTTTGGGTATAACTTTAATTAATTACTGTCATTCCTAGAAAACGTATTTCCTTAAAAAATATACCATGTTACACTTGGACTGGAGTTACACTTTTCAACCATCCAAAGTGCCTTATGTAATTTTAGGTACTTATCTCATTCACAGTTTTTTCTGTGTACCTTTAGCCAACATCACTTTAGGAAAAAGTTGGGTACAAGCAGAGACCTGTCCTTCGTGATTCTGACAAATGTGGAGGCCATAATCCTACTACAGGCCTGCAAAATCAGAGTAGTTTTCAATACATTATTGCAATTAAGATCTCTCTCACTTACACACATACTATCAATGTCTGGGATGTTCAGACTGGAGTCATTTTACATGCATTTAACTTACTGTACATAAATAGAATCAACTCTGCACACTCTGTATGTGCTCAGAAAGACAATCCTATTCAACCGAGCTCCTAAAGGTAAGTTAAATACTTCCTCTGATTCTTAGCTCAAGAGTGATCAATCTGATCCAAATCTGGAAGAAATACTTTCATGATGGATTCATTGAGAAATAATATAATATTCTCCTAGGTAAATAAAAGGCTTTTTGGTGGGTGATTTTGATCATGTAAGGATTGTGACATACACATGACAGAATGGGTCTAACCCCTAGCAAAAATCTACTCTACATTATTAGCTAAAAAGTTTAAAATAGCTCAAGCCTTCAGGAAATGAGATTGATAGAGCACCGATTAATGGAATGTTAGTCATTAAGTGGCAATATTTGAATTATATAGAAAGAGACAAAAATACCTGAAATGTGACACAAATGCTTACACTATAGTAACTGAAATATACTCTATGACGGTACCTATTTAAAAATACAGTCAAACCTGACTGGCATGACTCAGTAGACTGAGTGCTGGCCTGCAAAACAATGGTCACACCTCTGTACTTGTCAGCTTCAGAACTCATCTAACCCTGTACTTGTCCCTGTACTTGTCCCATTGAAATGAGAAATGTGTTTCAGCACTTGGCACTTGATTTCGACTCATTGCACTCACTAGAGATTTTATGAATCACAACACTGCCCCATAAGAGAAAATGCTTATCACTCATTGCTTGCTTTTTTTCTCATCAGTTTCTGCACTTATCAGCACACCCCAGAATGAATTAACAGCAAGTACGGAGGTACTACTGTATGGAAGTATACTCTTGGGAAAAGTTACTTTGGGGTGGAGGAAGTATAGGTGGTTTACAACATTTTTTACTGTTTTTTTTTCTTAAATGTCTTAGTATACTTTTAAAACCAGCATAAGAAATCTTTGTTTTGCATCTCTTCTGTGAGCTTGCCACTGAAGACATTTATATTGTTTATTCTACATAGTCTATGTAAAGGATCCATATAACAAATCCCTCATTTATTTTAGATTAAGGTAGAAGGATGCCTTTCCTCAAAGAAACTTCCACACCTGCTTTTATTTAAAACAAAACAGAACAAAACAAAAGCCCTAGCTTGTGTAGCCGGGTGGATTGAGCCCTGGCCTGAGAACCATAGAGTCACCCTCTAGATTCTGAGTCAGGGCAGGGTCCCAATAGGGGGCTCACATGAGGCATCCACAGATAGGTGTTTCTCTCCCTCTCTATCTCCCTCCCTTCTTCCCTCTCTAAAAAATAAATAAATAAAATCTGTAAAAAATAAAGTAAACAACCCCATTCTCCATAAGAATTATATTGCCCTGTGTGCTTACTTTACATGCAGAAAATTGAAAGCTGCATTTGTGTGCAAAACAGAGCATCATGTTAGTAAGCAGCACATCACAAACTATACTTTTCTGTATCTTCTATCTGTTCAGTTCTATTTTTGTAAATTCCCTTCTCCTATTCTATATTTTACATCTAAATTTCCTCAAATAATTTTAAAAAGTCATGGAAATTGAGTACTATAAAATAGGCATTTCTGATTAAGGATGTTTTACGTTAATTCTCTGATTTTGCACCAATAACTATAAAATTAGAATTTGTTTTCCTTTGGAAGGAAAAGTATAATTACTCTGAATAGTAAATGTAACAGAAGAAGAGGTTTTGACCACTACACGTTGTAAATCTCTGAGTCATCTGACCTAAAGGTATCAACTTATATTTAAAGGATATTCTAAGATAAAAGTCATAAGAAATAAGTTCCCAAGAAGAACCTATGCACCACAAAATGCATAGCAGCACAATTTACAATAGCCAAGCTGGAAGCAACCTAGGTACCTGTCAGTAAATGAATGGATCAAAAAATTATGGCACATATACACAATGGAATTCTAGGCAGCAGAAAGAAATGAGCTGCTATTATTTGCAACAGCATGGATGGAACTGGAAAGCACTATGCTGAGTGAAATGAGCCAGGTGGTGAAAGACAAATAGCATACGATCTCACCTTTAACAGGAAGCTAGCAACAAAACAAACAAGTAAGCAAAATAAAAACTAAGACACTGATATAGAGAACAGGGAGACAGATTCTAGAGGGGAGAGGGGAGGAAATTCCAGGAGGAAAGGGGGAAAATTTACAGGAACTAGTATAAAGGACACATGGACAACAACTAAGGGGGATGGAAATGGAAGGGAGGTGGAAAGCATTGGGCGGGTGGGCTGGGATGGGAGTAACAGGAAACTATACTTGAACAATAATTAAATTTAAAAAAAGAAATGTTTCCTATGTTCTTTAAACATATGATAATTTTCCTAGAAGATGAAAACTAAAGTTAGGAACTAGGATTTTATAGTACAAGTTGAGAAAAATTGTTACATTGTGTTTTCATGTACAGAAGTTTGGGAATTTTGAAGTTAACCCTTTTGACCAAATGTATTGAGGCAAACAGAAGAAGAAAACCAAATCAGCCAGGAGGATGTGAAAGACACAAAGATTTTATAAATGTGTGAAATCCAGAAAGGCTGGAGGGAAATTAGAAAAAAGTAAAGGAAATCAAAATGATTTTTATCAATAATACAAATAATAGAGTAGATATGAGATGAGAGGTGTGAGACATAGTTGTGAAATTAGTATTCTTTATAGAAAGCAAAGCATGCTTCAAAAAATACAAAGCATTAACTACACAAAAATTTAGTAACTGTCAAACTACCAATTTCTAAGCTTAGAAAAAGTATTAGCTCATGTCATGACTGAAACAAATTAGAAAACCATACATTGTGTTACTCAAGCTAACTTACCTCCCAAACATAAATTTTACAATATTTTGGTTTCAAAAAATGTCACTCTGTGATTGTCCCAATTTGTTTTATAACATGACAAGAACAAAGTATCTTTGAAGTGTTCTCATTACTTTAAATGAAATACTGTTTGTAACACAAACTCATTCAAGAAAGATTTGCATCAATAATAGGCCAACATACACATTTAATACCTTTTTAGTGTAAGCAGGAAATACTAATGATGTTACCACTTGGAACTTAATGACCGTCAATTCACATGTAACACAATCATATATCTATCTGGGCTAGTGATATTTATTTCTTATGTTTTTTTTAAAATATATTTTATTGATTATACCATTACAGTTGTTCTATTCCCCCCTTCATTCCCCTCCACCCGCACACTCCCTCCCCCACTATTCTCCCCCCCTTAGTTTATAACCACGTGTCTCAATTTCTTTAGATTCTATATTTCCCCCACTATTCTCGCCCTCCCCCTATCTATTTTCTACCTACCATCTATGCTATTTTCTGTGCCTTCTCCCCCCTTGTCCTCCTTCCACCCCCCTGTTTCTAACCCTCCNGGTCCAACTTCTTTGGCACTCTCTGAGCTTCCTGGATTTCCTGGAAGTCTATTTCCTTTGCCAGACTGGGGAAGTTCTGCTTTATTATTTGTTCAAATACATTTTCCACTCGTGGCTGTTTCTTTCCCCCTTCTGGTACCCCTATAATCCGGATGTTGGCACATTTAAAGATGTCCTGGAGGTTCCTAAGCCTCTCCTCATTTTGTTGAATTCTCATTTCTTCATTCCTTTATGGTGGGATGTTTTGTTCTTCCTTCTGGTCCATTCCATTGATTTGAGTCCCATTTTCCTTTCCATCGCTATTGGTTTCCTGGACATCTCCCTTCATTTCAATTAGTTTAGCCTTCGTATGTTCCTCTAATTTGTGACTGTACTCTACCAATTCTGTGAGCATCCTGATAAATAGTGTCTTGAATTGGGCTTCTGAGAGGCTGGCAGTTTCCCGGTCACTTAGGGTTATTGGCTCTGGGACTTTGAGTTCCTCTTGTGCCATCTTTTGGGCTGTTCGTGCCTGTTAAGTAGCAGGATTGGAGCCCTAGGTTTTCACCGGAGCAGGGCAACTCAGTCGCTGGGTTGTGACTTGTATGTGGGGGCGGGGTCAAAGAGGGACAATGGCTTCCCTCCGCCGCCTGCTGCCTCGACCCCCACCAGCACCGAAGCCACCACCGTCACCAGGCCCATGCGTTTTGTTCCACTGCACGTGAGTGTGCCACCACTGTCAACCCTCCACCACTGGGTTCGCCCCCTGGGGCCTGCGTGGTCTGTCTCACTGAGCGCGAATGTGCGACCTTGGTCAGTCTTCCCCACACCCCGACTAGGTCCAGGCTGCCTGCGCTCCTAGGTCTGTCCTTCCCGACCCTGCTCCGCTGCTGGCTCTGCCTCTCTTACCGTCCCCGTTGAACAGTTCGTAGCTGTTGGACTTCCGTATAATTCCATTTTCTGGTCTCTGGGTGTGTCTTAGTTCTCCAAAACTTTTGTTGTATTGAAACTTGGTTGTGGGAGAAGGCACAGTGTTTCCACCTATGCCTCCATCTTGGCGGAAGTCCCTGGGCTAGTGATATTTAAAAAACCTGATAGGTTGCTCTGTTCTGTTGTAGCTAAATATGGTAAGATTCTCATCTACTGAATACCAATTTCATTATTGCCTCTATGTTGGAATAGCCCAACAAGAAGAGAAGAGCAATTATAAATATCTCGGAAATTTTTTTAAAATTCTAACTGATTAACATTAACTTTCATTTTATTTTTTTATAAAACAGATTTAATTCAAGTAGATAAAAAAGGCCAGGCTACAGGCTTTGATGTGAAAGAAGCAAAAAGTGCACATCTGTGTCAGTGTGGGCCACCTCCCGAGTGAGTTGGGCACATTAAATGTTAACTTGTAAAAATGTATATGGATTTGTTTTATCAACTTTTACTTATAAAATATAATATACAAACCAAGTATGCATAAAATAGAAACATGTTGTTATTAAATTATTATAAAGTGAACACCCATTCTAACTCCTTTTTACAGATGTGGGGTATGCAGAAGCACCCCAGAGCCTGTTGGTTCTATCTTCTTAGTCTGTTCTTCCCCACCTTTGGTAGGTTTGTAAAGCCCAGAGGGGTCACTGCTAACCCACTGCTAACCTGTAGTGAGAAGTAATATGAATGCCAGTGAATTTACGTAAAATGTTGTTTTTACTTTTGAGGAAGATCTGTAGTCAGGATCTTACTCAGACAGCAGTTTAAGAAAATTATCTGATACTCACTAAATAATAAAACTGTTAATAACATCTTCAACGAACTATTCACTGTGTTTATGTACCTAAAATAAAACTTGCACTACTTCAACTTATTAATGAACTGTTACTTTATTTTTTCTAGATCAATTACTTTATTCTACTTCTATTATGAAGGAGATATGACACAGCAAAGTGTGACAGTGGCATAATCAGGCAATAAATTCAGGATAAATAACCATTCGTAAGTTCTTTCTTTATCCATGAGACTTACCAACACCTTTACCTGTATCACCACTGAGATTCAGCAATACCATTGGTCTAAAAGAGAGGATCATACAGAAACAATGAAGAAAAGAACAGAATAGAAAGAGAGAATTAATGTAGGATGAAATAAAACAAGGTGCTTATAATGTGAAATGTCAGAATTCAAATAATAGTTGCTTAAAGTATACCATACTTATGTGAATAAGTATAAATTCTAAACAAGATGATACAGAAATAAAGCTGGATGTAAAGAAATTGATGTTTATATCTTTATAAATTGAGGAATTAGTATAATAACAATAAAGTAATTTCAGTACAGAATATTTTTCCTTTAATTTTGCCAGTCTCCTTTATTTTTCTGCCTTTTCATCTCCCTTTGTCTGTCTGTCAAGTATATTCAATTCAAGTTTATGTAAATCCTAAAAAACATGTAGAACAAAAAACAATAACATTACTAAAGTAAGAGCCTTTACTGGTGTGGCTTAGTGAGGTTGGTGTCTTCCTGCAAACTGAGAGGTGACAGATTTGATTTCCAGTTGGGACACAAGCCTGGGTTGCAGGCCTGGTTAGGGGCCAGCAAGAGGCAATAGATCAGTGTTTCTCTCCCTCTCTTTCTCCTTTCCTTCTCCTCTCTCTAAAAATAAATAAATAAAAATTTATAAGGTAAAAAACTAAAATAACCAGAATTTATTTCAAAGTTTAGTTGCTTCACAGTAAAATAAAGTCACCTTATGTATTGACATTCCTTCAATATTGGCCTTTTCTTTTTTTTTTAATTTTATTTATTTATTTTTTAGAGGGGAAGGGAAGGAGAGAGGGAGAGAAATATCAATGTATCATCTGGTTCACAGGCCCGCGCTCAATCCACTGAGCTACACCAACCAGGGCTGGCCTTTTCCAACACTAAAACTTTCTTTGAATCTAATTGTATTACATGCACATCCTTTCAGCATAACTTTCTTTTCAGTGTCTCTTATTTTATCACTCAATCAAAACAGCTTTTCTTTTAATAGGAGAATTAAGTGCACTTTCACTTATCAACACAATTGTGTTTGGTTTTAGATCTCTCATATTTTTTTGTCACAGATTTACTTTTCTTACATCTTTTATTATATGATCTGCTTCCTTTTTTTGGTGGGGAGAAGTATTTTGTTATTTAGGGATATGTTTTCTCATAGAGACTAAAACAAATTCCACTAATAATGTTTCTTTTTTTGTATTTTCCTTATTTTTTTTGCTTTATGAGTATTGTTGCTGTGTATTTTGATGCATATGTCACTTTATAACAATTATATTCAGTTATATCTCATGCTTCCCCTTTTCATTTTAAAATAAACTTCCAAAGAGTATTTTTAATACTCTTTGGACTGAATTCCACTTTGTCTGATGGGTAATAATCTCTTTCTCTGGTTGGCATTATTTCTTGTATGTATTTGCTTAAAATCAGTTATTGTCCTACCTCTCAGCAATAACCTTTATTCCTTTAAATATACATTGAATACCTATAATGTACACGGTACAAGAATGAACAATAGGACAAAACATCTGCCCTTGTGAAGCTTTTGTTATGATGGAAATTAGACAGTGAACAAGTAAGGAAATCAATGGTGGGGCAAAGCCAGTCAGTTTGTCAAAGAAAGCACACTCATTACCTGGCCTTGGCTACCTTTCCAGCCTCGTCTCCTGCTGTTCCCCTCTTCCACTTACTGCCCTAATACCTGGCTTGCCCCACACACTACTGTAACACTCCTTTCTTCTTCTCCAAGACTCAAGTATAACTTCTCTCTGTTACTAATACCTATGATAAGCTTCCCTCCCTGCATATCCACCTCCTAATATTCTCTGTCCACACCTCCATCACTATACTATCTCCCACATCATACAGAAATCTACTTGTACATCTTTCCCACTAAATTATAATCTACTAAAAATGAGGGAGCATGACTACTCATTTGGGCTGGTACATATCTAGCATACCAGAAGTACTCTCTTTTTTCCTGAACTGAATCTGGAAACAATACCTCTGTGCAAGACTAGAAATTATTTAGGGAACATATTTACATACTTTCTTGAAATTTGAAAATTTCATCGGCAGCAGTTTTCCTTTTTCTGTATTTCCTTTTTTTTCTCCTTTTCAAGTCTTAAAAAATCTTCCTATTCTTTTTTTTTTCTGCAGGGTGTAGTTTGTAGTAGTAGTTTTAGTTTAAACCAGCGTTGGTTTCTTTCTTCTGGCTTTTCTCTTTTTCTTCCTCTTGTTTTAATGGGGAAGCATATTTCATTGACATTTCTATACTTTTCTGTTTTTTCTCAAAGCTTCAACTACCAATTTTTTCTTTCTATGTTCTTCTTACAGTTTTGTCATGAACAAGCATAAGAATGTTCTCTGCCTTTTCCTTTGACTTGAAAATGTGCTCCCTTTTGCGGCTTCTTAGCCTTGGAATTCTGAATACACTAAATGATTAAGAAAACAAAACAGAAGAAAAATGTTTTAAATAATCAACAGCACTTTAAAATACTACCTCAAATCTGTCTTTTTAGAAAGAATATTGATTGCAGGATGTTGGTTGCTTCAGTTTCCAAGTGCTTTCTGTTATTGTTTGTTTATAACCAGTGTACTGTTTCTGCTTGTGTTTTAAAAACTTAATGTACCTTAAAAACTGAATAATTTATACCTTTGGCATTTCTCTTCCTGTCTTCATCCCCAGTGCTTATGGATTGCACCTCATTTGTTTCTGTGTGTGGAAAACACCTTCTTCCTTTATAATCTCATTTGTGCTTCCAAGTCCTCTGTCTAAGCTTTGAATCCGGTCTGAGTGACCCTTTTTTGCTCAAATATCAGAAGAGGAATTAAAAGTGGCATGGATGAGAGCATAGGCTCTGAGGCCAGGATATTCAGGAGCAAATCACAGCTTTGCCCTTTACTAGGTGTGGCCTTGGGTGAGGCATTAAGTACTCTGTCTTCATTATGCTCCTCTTTAAAAGTGGTAGTTAGTGACTCTCAAGCAAAGATATTTCAAAGATTAAAATGAGTCAAGGCCTGGCATGTAGTGCTCCATAATTGTCAAAACCCAAGAAAGCAAATTACCTTAGTTTACATAGAGTATGTAAAGATTATTTAAAATACTAGCAGCCTTTTGTATGCCATAACAGGTACATCCACTGAGTTTCTTTACTCTCAAGTCAGGAAACTGTTCCTTCATCTTTCCTCCTGCATATCACTCATTCATTCAATAAATCTTCATTGTATGTGTACTCTATACAAGGCAATGTGATAGGAGTCACAGATCATTAAACTAATACCAAATGCCATCTAGTAGAGTTGCTACTCAATGTGCCAGTCCACAACAGTATCAGGGAAAGTTCATACCATGTCTGAAAATAAGTATCTTTATTTAGGCAAATGAAGATTTAAAAAATGATAAATCTCCTACTCAGCATCTTAGATTTAAAGCTAGATTTCTGAGGATTTCCTTCAAATTTCCTTTTCCACTTCCAACATGGTCTGCTTCAGTAAATGGCACCTCGATTTTCACACCCCTCCTACTTCACCCTGATTTTAGTCAAGCATCAAATATCAGGAAACAGTGGTTGGTGTCACAGTTAAAATGCTTGACCTTTATTAAATGAAGCACCATATCTGTTTTTTTTCTCCCTGGAGAGCTTTTTCTCAAACTTTAGTCTATAACAAAATAACCTAGAGGACTTGTTAAAACAGAGAGTCCTGGAACTCATCCCCAGAGTTTGGATTAGGCCTACAGTTGGGGCCAGATGTGTTCTGACAAGTTCCCAGGTGATGCTAATTTGCTAGTCCAAGTACCAACTTGCTGGGCCAGGGACCCCATGCTTCCAGTGTCCAGGTGAAAAGCCCAAGTAATTCCTAACACCTTGTTATTTTCAGGCTTTAAAAATGACATATGCTTCAAAAATTTTCTGGAAAGTCCCAAGTTTCAGTCTTCCTATATTGAACTGACTCAGGGGAGACAAAACAATGTATTGTTTCCTGTTCTCCAGGATTTCTTGTGAAACTTTAGACTAAAGATGGAATCAATATTCCTTTGATGCTGCCTAGGTAATGTTATCTGTTCAACAGTCATGCTTTGTTGTTCTATCAAGTCAATTGAGGTTTATAACAACAGAAGCCTATAAAAGATGTGACTCAGACTTCAAGCATTTAAACCTATGGTTCATAACCATGGGCAACTTTTGCCTTCTAGGGACATTGGGCAATGTCTGGAGACATTTCTGATCACCAAAGGGGATGATTATCTGATGGTAAGGTGGTGTTACTAGTGGGTGGAAGCCAGGAATGTTGCTAATCCTCCTACAATGCACATGGCAGAAGTCATAGCAAAAAGTTACATAGCCAAAAAAGTCAGATGTGCCAAGATTGAGAGTCATCCTAAGTAAACCAAAGCCAGAAGAATATTTTTGTGAAAAGGGAAATTTTTAGATATTTGCTACTTTTTTATCTGAGATAGTCAATATTTGGGTCTTTCCGAATAAGTAATGAGAATTAAGTTCTAAACCTCAGTGAAACTTTTACCATAAAAAATTTTCTTCTACTGCCTCTGATATTTTTAAATAAAAATTATGTGGCCTTTCTGGTAAGGTGCCTTTTACCAAATGCCTTGGAAGATCTGGATTTCCAACATTTTTGGTGGACATGCAGGGTTATGCCCACAATTATAATTTATCTAGTTTAGTGTGTTACATCTTGGGGTATAAATGTTTAGCCTTGAGAAAGTCAAACCATAGTGCCATTAGTTAAGTAAAGTTACTTAACTTCTCAATGCCTGTTTCACCTTCTATTAAGATTGGCGGGGTAGGGGTGGTAGAAACTGCAATGTAACTCTTGGAGTTGTGAAGTTCATAAACACTACAGAATTAAGCACAGTACCTAAAACGTTGAAATAAACAACAAAGAATGCCTATCACAATTATTATTATTACTTCTATTTTTTCTTCAAGAGCCAAAATTTTTGTCATACCTTATCTCATGCTGTTGAACCTCATCAGTTGTTCTTCCAAGATGGGTATTGTAGAACATCTCCCATAAATGCTGGTTTCCCTTTATGTTTGTTTCTCACCTTTACAAAGCTCTGGTGATCAAAATCATCCCAATCCCCTTGTTGATCTCCTGTTTTCTGAAGGAAGTTTTTGAAATCTACTACTTCTTCTGGAAGAGTGCTTGGTGTTGGAAACTGGGCTTGACCATTGCCCTGAAAGCTTCCTGTTAAAACCTATGTGTCAATTTTTCTTGATGTCATCCTTAACTCATTATTAGTTGTTTTCTCTTCTTTACTAAACACTTCCTATGAAAATTTCAAAAATATAGGTGAATCCTCAAGACAAAAGACCTACACAGACTAAAAGTGAAGTGCTGGAAACATCTTGTCCACGCAAACAGACAAGAAAAAAAAAAAGCTGGGGTAGCAATAGTCGTATCAGACAAAATAGACTTCAAAATAAGGGCCATAAAGAGTGACCCAGAAGGTCACTTCATAATACTCATGGGAAGAATCCACCAAGAAGACATTAACATCATAAATATATATGCACCCAACATAGGATCACCCATATATATACAGAAAACCTTAGAGGATTTTCAGAAAGATATTAACAGTAACACAATTATAAAAGAAGATTTTGATACCCTGCTGTCAAAAATGGACAGATCTTCCAAACAAAATTTCAACAAACATATTGTGGCATTGAACAATACCTTAGATGAAATGGACTTAACTAATATAGGTAGGGCCCTTCATCCCAAAGAAGCCAAATACACATTCTTTTCAAATGCACATGGAACATTTTCAA
Source organism: Sturnira hondurensis (assembly GCF_014824575.4). Lineage (NCBI taxonomy): Eukaryota > Metazoa > Chordata > Mammalia > Chiroptera > Phyllostomidae > Sturnira > Sturnira hondurensis. The sequence continues at coordinate 28,298 of NW_028072867.1, read as the reverse complement.
AGACAGACCACATGATAGGGCACAAAACGAGCCTCAACAAATGCAAGAAAATTGACATCATACCAAGCATTTTCTTTGACCACAAGGGTCTAAAACTGGAAATCAAGCCCAAAGGAAAAAACCCTAAACACTCAAAAACATGGAGATTGAATGATATGCTATTAAACAATGAAAGGGTCAAAAATGAAATTAGGGAAGACATAAAAATGTTTCTGGAAACAAACAAAAATGAACTCACCACAACTCAAAACTTACAAGACACAGCGAAGGCAGTCCTGAGAGGGAAGTTCATAGCAATGCAGGCTTACCTAAAGAAAACAGAAACATTTCAAATAAACAACCTAAGTCTACACTTGCAAGAACTCAAGGAACAACAACAAAGACAGCCCACAGCAAGTAGAAGGAAGGAAATAACCAAGAGCAGAGCAGAATTAAATGACATAGAGACTAAAAGCACAATTCCAAGGATCAATGAATCCAGGAGCTGTTTTCTTAAAAAAAAAACAAAATAGACAAATCTTTAAGTAGGCTCATCAAGAAAAGAAGAAAGAGGACCCACATAAATACAATCAGGAACGAAAGAGGAGAGATTACAACTGATACCACAGAAGTAGAAGGGATTGTAAGAAATTACTATGAAGAACTGTATGTCAAGAAATTTGAAAACCTAGGTGAAATGATCAAATTTCTAGAAAAATATAATCTTCCAAAACTGAACAAAGAAGAAGCAGAAAACCTGAATAGACCAATAACTGCAAATGAAATTGAAGCAGTAATCAAAAATCTCCCTAAGCACAAAAGCCCTGCACCAGATGGTTTCACAGGAGAATTCTACTACGAATTTAAGGAAGAGCTAACCCCTATTCTCCACAGACTATTCCAAATAATTAAAAATGATGGAAAACTCCCAAACTCTTTTTATATAGCCAGCATCATCCTAATTCCAACACCAGATAGAGACAAAACAGAAAAAGAAAACTTCAGGTCAATATTGCTGATGAACATATATGCTAAAATCCTCAATAAAATATTGGCAAATTGCACCCAACAACACATTATACAAATCATACACCATGACCAAGTGGGATTCATTCCAGAGATGCAAGAATGGTTCAATATTCGCAAATCAGTAAATGTAATACATCACATAAACAAAAGCAAAGACAAAAATCACGTGATCATATCAATAGATGCAGAAAAGCTTTTAATAAGATAAAACACCCATTTATGATAAAAAACACTCAGCAAAGTGTGAATAGGGGGCGCATTCCTCAATATAATAAAGGCCATATATGAAAGACCTACAGCTAACATCTACTCAATGGGCAAAAACTAAAAGATCAGGACCAAGACAAGGTTGTCCACTTTCACCACTTCTATTCAATATAGTATTGGAAGTTCTAGCCACAGCAATCAGACAAGAAAAGGAAATAAAAGGCATCCACATCAGAAAGGAGGAAACACAACTGTCGTTGTTTGCAGATGACATGATAGTGTACATGGAAAATCCTATAGACTCTACCAAAAAACTGCTCGAACTAATAAATGAATTTGGCAAAACAGCGGGTTACAAAGTCAATATCCAGAAATCAAAGGCATTTTTGTATACTAACAATGAAACAGCAGAAGCAGAAATCAAGAAAAAATCTCATACGATATAGCAAAAAGAAAAATAAAATATCTGGGAATAAACCTAACCAAGGAGGTTAAAGACTTGTATGCAGAAAATTACAACACTGAAGACAGAAATCAAGGAAGACACAAATAAATGGAAACATATACCGTATTCATGGATTGGAAGAATTAACATCATCAAAATGTCCATACTACCCAAAGCAATTTACAGATTTAACGCAATACCTATTAAAGTACCAATGGCATATTTCACAGACATAGAACAAACACTTCAAAAATGTACATGGAACCATAAATGACCCTGAATAGCAGCCGCACTTCTGAGAAAGAAGAAAAAAGTAGGAAGGATCACAATACCTGACATCAAACTGTATTATAAAAACACTGTAATCAAAACAGCCTGGTATTGTCATAAAAATTGTACATAGACCAATGGAACAGAACAGAGGGCCCAGAATTAAACCCAACTCTCTACAGTCAATTAATATTCAATAAAGAGGTCAATGACATAAAATGGAGTAAAAATACCCTCTTCAACAAATGGTTCTATGTGAACTGGACAGCTACATGCAATAAAATGAAACTTGAGCACCAACTTACACCATACACCAAAATAAATTCAGGGTGGATAAAAGACTTAAATTTAAACTGTGAAACTATTAAAGTCCTAGAGGAGAACGTTGGCAGGAAAATCTCAGATATTTCACGCAGCGACATTTTTACTGATATGTCACAAGGAATATAGAGCAAGGAATATAAAGGAAAGAATAAACAAATGGGATCTCATCAAAATAAAAAGCTTCTGCACAGTTAAAGAAAATAGCATAAAGATAAAAGGAGAACCAACTGTTTGGGAAAACATATTTGCCAATGATACCTCAGTCAAAGATTTAATCTCCTAAATATACAAAGAACTTACTCGACTCCACTCTAAGAAGACAAGAAACCCAATTAAAAAATGGGCAAAGGACTTGAACAGACATTTCTCCAAGGAGGACATACAGAGGATCCAGAGACACATGAAAAGATGCTCAATATCGCTAGCTATCAGAGAGATGCAAATTAAAACCACACTGAGATACCACATGACACCATTGAGAATGGCCATCATAAACAAAGTAACAAACAGCAAGTGCTGCAGAGGTTGTGGGGGAAAGGGAGCCCTAGTGCACTGTTGCTGGGTTGCAGACTGGTGCAACCATAGTGGAAAACAGTATGGAATTTTCTCAAAACACTAAAAATGGATCTGCCTTCTGACCCAGCAATCTCACTGCTAGGATTATATCCTAAGAACCCTGACACACCAATCCCCAAAAAACCTATGCACCCCAATGTTCATAGCAGCACAATTTACAATAGCCAAGTGCTGGAAACAACTTAGGCGGCCATTATTAAGTGAATGTATCAAAAAACGGTGTGCATTTACACTATGGAATTCTATGCAGCAGGAAAAAAAGGAGCTCCTGCACCTTGTGACAACATGCATGGAACTGGAGAGAATTATGCTAAGTGAAATAAGGCAGGCAGAGAGAGGCAAATATCACATGATCTCACCTTTAACTGGAATCTAATCAACAAAACAAACAAGCAAGCAAAATATAACCAGAGAGAATAAAATTAACATCAATCTGAGACTAACCAGAGGGGAAATTGGAGGGGTTAATGTGGAAAAGGTTTTCAGCAACAACTATAAATGACACATGGACAATATGAAGGGGGAGTGGAAGCAGGAGAAAGTGGTGGGAAAGGCTGGGGTGAGAGTGAGTGGTAGGGGGTAAACTGAAACAACTACTTGAACAACAACAAAATAGTTTCTAAAAAATTGGCCAAAGGGCCTGAATTGGCCTTTCTCCAAGGAGGACATACAGAGGGCTGAGGGGAATGGGAATGTTGCTCAGCCTCAATAGGCATCAGAGAGATTCAAAGCAAAATCACAATGAGATAACACTTCACAATGGCCACCATAGAGAAATCAACAAACAAGTGCTGGCAATGATGTGGAGCAAAAGGAAACCTGGTACACTGTTGGTGGAAATGAAGACTGGTGAAGCCACTCAGGAAAATAGGACACATTTTCTCAACAAAGCAAAATTGGAACAGCCTTTTGACATAGCAGTTCCACTACTGGGGTTATATCCTATGGTCCCTGATACACAAATCCAAAATAACCCATGTGCCTCTGTGTCCATAGAAGAACAATTTACAATAGCCAAGGACTGGAAAGAGTCTAAGTAACCATCAGCAAATAGGTGGATCTAAAAATGGTGTGCATTTGCACATGTAATACTACACAGCACAAAGAAAGAAGGAGTTTCTACCCTTTGTAATGGCATGGATGGAAATGGAGAGCATTATGAAAAGTGAAATAAGCTAGCTGGTGAGGGACAAATACCAGAGGATCTTACCTTTAACTGGAGCCTAATCAACAAAACAAGCAAGCAAAATATAACCAGAGATGTTGAAATTGAGAACAATTTGACAGTAACCAAATGGGAACAGGAGAGGAATAACAGGGTGAAGAAGGGGAAGGGTGTAGTCAAGAAGCATATATAAAGGATCCATGGACAAGGACAAGAGTGGGGAGGATTGGATGTGGAACATGGGTGGTGGGTAGGGCAGAGGAGAGCAATGGAGAATAATGAGGACAACTGTAATTGAACTGTAATGATAAATTATTTTACAAACAATAAAAATAAACAAATAATAAAAAATTAACCCAGCTAGGAGGAAAGCAGTTGGCTGTTTCCCTGCTGTATGTATGTATGCATGGCCTGTTGGAGTTGAGGATTATATGATAGGGCTGAAAGTTGTAGTAAGGGAAATGGAAAACAGTAATTACCGGGGGTGCCAGTATCAGGAATATGACCTGGTTTCCCAGACCAAACTCAAAACTCACCATCTGAAAAGGCAAATGTCACAAAAAGAGCATCATTGTTTATTTGCTCAACTTGGTTCTCAGTTTTGAGAATCAAGAACACAGTGAAACCTCAATCCTTTTCACAAGTTCACTATCCTGGTAGTAGGCTGATATGTAAGTAAGTAATTATACATATTCCTAAAATTCTTGCCATTGGCGCTCTGAATAAAAAAAAAAAAAGCAGGCAAACTAAGCTTTAAATTTAACCTTAACCCTAACCCTTATTGTTACCTTTAACCTCAGGCTTACCTTTTATTAACCAAACCCTCAAGTTCACCCTCAGCTTGGCCTTACACAAACCTACTCATGGTCTCTAACTCTAACCTTCACTATTGTGTTAACCCAAACACTGATTTTAAATGTAGCTTAACTTACACTGACACTTTACCTTACCACAGACCTGACTTAATCTAAACTCATCTCTAATTTAAATTACAATTCAAGTCCTAAAACTAAAATTCAAAGCTAACCATAAAACCAAATCTTCATTGTATCTTAATGATAATATAAATGTTAACATTAATCAGAATCCTAATTCTAACCTTAACTCTTGCCTTCTGTAAACATTAACTAAAGCTAAACCTAGCATTAAATCAAATCACAACTCTAACCATAACCAATACACTATTCCTAACTCAAATCTTAACTCTCAGTATCAATCAGTCTTACACTAATTTTCACACTAAACCCAACCCTAGAAGTAACTAACACTAACCTTAACCTAAAATGTAAACCTCACACCAGCCTTTACCCTAACCCTACATATATGACTGAACTGAACCTTAACTCTAAATCTAATCTAACCAAAATCCTAACCCTAACCTCTCCAACACATTATTTCACCAAAAGCCTTAGCCAAAGCCTAACCCTCATATCATAGGCCTAATTCTAACTATAACAAAAAACTTTGTTTAAAACCTTACCTTCACACTCACCAAAGTACTAACCATAACTATAATTCTTGTTTTCACTCAAAGCTCTAACAGTAACTTCAACAGTAACATTATACCAATTACAACTTATCCTAACTCTAAGCATTAATTTACCTTTCACCTAAAATTAACTCTAGTCCTAGCACATTATTTCTAACATACCGTAAAACTAAAGCAAAACCTTATTTGAAACATTGCCCAAATCCTATTATTATCCTTAAGCTCACTGTAATTAACACTAACCCTAATTTGAACCACAAATTTTAGTACTATCTCTACCTCTAACCCTATCTTTAATCTTGACTCTAGCCACAAAGCTAACTCACTTTCACCTTCACCTCACACTACACTGACCTACACTAATACAACCCTCCCCCTGAACCTTAACCAAAACCTTACACCATTTCTAACACTAAACTTAACCCTTACTACAACACAAACACTAAATCTAACCCTAAATATCAAACTCATGCCAAACCTGACCTTAATCTTCACCCTAACTCATACCCTAACACTAAATTTCAACCTGAACTTAACTTAAGCCCTAATGCTCACATTAACTACAACACAAATTTTTAGTGCAAACCTAAACAAAACACTAATTGTAACTGAAATTCCATGATCTCACCTTTAACTGGAACATAATCAAAAGAAAAAAGAAAAAAAGAAAGCAAAATATAACCAGAGAAATTGAAATCAAGAACAACCTAACAATAACCAGAGGGGAAAAGAAAAGGCACAGTGGGGAGAAGGATTGTCAGGAAATACTATGAAGGACACATGAAGAAAACCAAAGGGGAAGGGTGGAAGCATGGGAGGAAGGTGGGTTTGGCTGGGGTTGGGGTTGGGGATGGTGGTGATGGGAGGAATGTAAACAACTGTAATTGAACAACAATAAAATAATTTTAAAAATTCTAAACTAAATGTAACCCTTACTTACACTTCCACCCTAACACCACGCCTAACAACATTAAAGCTCTTGCTTACTCTGTGTCTCACTCTCACCCATAACCTAACTGTAAACAAAATACTAGCCCTCTCCAATATCTTTACTCTTGTCATCTACCTAAGCCTCACACTAACCCTATCCCTAACACTAATCCTAATTCTTACCCTTACTCTAAACATAAACTTAAATTATCCAAAACACTACCCTAACTAAAACCCTAACTCTAAACTTAAAACTATTCCTAACTCTAATCACATACTTTAACATAAATCTAAATCTAACATAAATTTAACATTAATTCTAACGCTAAGCAAACCATGTCTGTGATTCTTTGTTAAGTTAATAATGCTAACTTTATTTTTTCCCTTTTTATTGTTGTTCAAGTACAGTTTTCTCCCTTTTCCTCCAACCCCTCCCCATCACCCCAGCCCTCTCTACCTCCCTCCCCAATTTTCACCCCCCTGTCATTGTCCATCTGTCCTTTATAATTGTTCCTCTAAACCCTTCACCCTTTTCCCCTTTTATCCCCTCCCCTCTCCCCTCTGGTCACTGTCAGCCTGTTCTAAATTTCAATGTATTTGGTTATACTTTGCTTGCTTGTTCATTTTGTTCATTAGGTTCCTGTTAATGGGTAATCAACAAAACAAACAAGCAAGCCATGTAATTCTAACTTTAATTCTGACAACGATTTTATCCTTAAATCCTAAAAACTAACCCTAAACCAAACACTAAACCTACTTATAATCCTAAACTAGACCTTAAACTGAACAATAACCCCAATCCTATCACTCACTCTCACACTAACACTAATTTGATCCCTAAAACATACCCTTATGCTCATTCTACTTAAAACCTTCCTTAACTCTCAAACTACACCTAACTCTCAATTTTACCCTAAGCACAATTTGAAACATAAACCTGAACAAAGACTATCCGCACTCAAATTCTAACAATAATTTTAAAACTATTTCCATCTTAAAATTTGCCCATACCCTAGCCATGAATGTAACCTTAACCTAGGGTGTGGGTTTGATCCATGGTTGGCAGGGTGGGGTGGGGTGCATACAGAAGGCGACTGACCAGTGTATCTCACACCTCTCTAAAAATCAATAAAAATATCTTTGGTTAATGGCTCTAAAATTATTTTGAGTCGTCACTTTCCTCTTACTTCTTTGAGTTTTATTGCCACACTACTCTTTCTTTCTTCCTTCCTTCCTTCCTTCCTTCCTTCCTTCCTTCCTTCCTTCCTTCCTTCCTTCCTTTCTTTCTTTCTTTCTCTCTTTCTTTCTTTCTTTCTCCCTCTCTCTTTATAACTTTGTCATCATTTATTACTCTCTTATATCTTGTTATGAATCTGAAGCTTATAGTTTTTCCACATGTTATAAGCCTGAATGTCCTCCCCCACTTTGAAAGAAAAACAGAAGTCAAACAGCTCAAGTACAGAAATAGGAAGGGAGAAGCACAGGTTTCAGTTGGTCACTCATGGTCCTACAGGCCAGAACTGAGAACGCTCTCAAGTCCGGATGAACCATATTCACTTTAAGCTCTGAGAAAGAATCTGGTGAATGTTATTTGGCACCAGCTACCAGCACACAGAGCTGGTTAGAGAAGAGGGGACACAGGTGTTCTGTACACCCAGCAACCTTAGATGAGCTGAGGGAACCCAGACTTCAGACTGCAATGTAGGTACAACTTGGAGGTGCCCATGGCTTTCAAAAAATGTCTCTCACTGTCTCACTTCCCCCAAAAAAGTTAATCCCCATTTTCTACCACCAAATGCTTGAAAAAATGTAACTCAGTTCCCAAATGTTTGTGGAAATGCTGTACAAAACACTGTGCTATTTGACTTCACAGTAGGTCATATGTTTCTTAACTTTTGCTTTTGTGTTGATGTTTTAAACTGCCTTCCTCAGATAGCAGTCAGATCCAGCATAAGTCCAGACATTCTCCAAGGTTTACACATAAATTTTAATAAAAAAAATTTATACAGAGACAGAGGGAGTAAAAAGCTATTCCACAGGTCTCTGTGCCACTTTTTATCTCACAGACTTAGATCCCTTGGTCAGGAGCTGTTGCCTCACATGTTTCATGACATTTAATACAAGGACCATTTGCCAGTGAGAATATCTTCCAGTATCATTAGAAATTGCAAGCTAATTCAATTATGTCAGGAACATCTAACCTGTGTCCTTTTTAATGATATTAGTTTGCTTGTGCTGCCAAAATATTGTGCCATGTTAGTGGGGATAAATCTTGGGGACTTTTTGTGTGGTTTTGGAGACTGCAGCCCTGTGAGAGCTAGCTCTGAAAGGGGCTAGTAATTCCCTTTGGAAAACAAGGTAATAAGAGAGGCGGCAGGTATGACCTGACTGTAATGCCAAGCGTTCCCATGGAAATCAGGCCTGAAATGCACATTTTTGACCTCTGAAGCTTGCTATGCCTAGTGATAATTCCTGTCGGTATGACCCAGATGTTTGTGTTCAAGGAAGAAGGGGTGAAACTCCCTACTTCACAATATGCACATTTATAGCCATTTGGCATCTGCATGTTTTGCTAACTCCAATCTGAAAAGATTTCTGGATTTCTTCAATTGCTATCTCTAGGTAGTGTCAGGTTTTTTATGACTGTAGACTTCTGGACATTGATTTATAAGCTATGCATGAATGCTATGTCCTCCTGCACTTCCCAACCTCAATAAAAGCCATGTACGAGAAGGGCTTGGGGCATTCTGTACTAGTGGGAATCGCTACTCCCTTTCCTGAGGAGACAACAACATTGTACCTGGGATGGCTCATTATATCTCATCTGTGTTGGCCTGGAGAGCTCTGCTGCCTAGAGTTCCCCACAGATAAGAAACATAGTTTTTTTGTTAATTCTGGGTATTAAAGTTGAAATCAGGGTGTGACCAGGATTGAACCTACCCCAATGAACTCACTAAATTGAACTTCTGAAAAACTATCACTCTAAACACAGGAACACCCAGAGTTAATGGGCCACTAGATTTCAAACTGCGAATCGGTGGAACAAAATTTATTTTTAAGGTATGCTAATTTTGGGCTGAAGAGTATCACAAATAAATAGGGTGACTGTTAAAAGGATACCAATGTGTAGCATTTTTGTACCTGTCATGTATTCTGAGATGTCATCCATGCAGTCCTATTTCTTGTCCTGTCTGTGGCCAAACTAGGAATCTCTGAAAGTAGCAATGTAGTTTTGGGCCAACTAATATATTTGGGAAAATTTTGGATTAATTCCTCTTACAAGTATATATATGATACACCTGTAACCTGCAGGCATGTTCTGACTCATTTAGCATAACTCAGTGAAAGAAGTGGATACAATCCTGGGCTTCAGTTTTAGTCACAGTGTAAGACAGCCACCTTACACGTACCCTCAAGGGTGTAAGTGAAAACCACTCAGGGCTTTCAACAGAGTCACCTTAGAGACTCTCTGACAGTCTCTTCAAATAATGAAAAAGTCTCTATGAAAAGAGACTTCAAGCGATGTCTCTTTTTCATATGTCACAAATGGTATGCTCATAGTCTTCTGTGCATCTAGAAGCATTTCCAAATGCTGACCTGAAAAATGGGCCACAAGACCATGTACAAAATTGATTTTGTATCCATAATAAAGTCTTCATATAGCTATAGAACAAAGATTTGGAAAGAGCACATAAGTGTATAAGAGAAGGGCCTGGCATAACCTTTCATTAGGTTACAGCATGTCTGAAGGTGTGACCTCTTCTTTCCCTTCCTGCTGCGGCAGTTAGCCTGGTCCTTCTGTCCTTCACCCTCACTTTATCATCACCAACCTGTGTCATACAGAGAGAACTTATGGCCAGAATTTATGAAGTGGGCTCCACACTTAGTTGTACAAAGATTGATGAAAACACCCTGTTGAGAACACCCCGTTTCCTGTTATCAGGGAGCATGGTTTACTCTCTCTGAGCTTAACTGCTACAGTCTTGGAAGATATGAAGCACTGGTGAGGCACAGAATTTCAGGGTTAAACTTGAACCTGCCATTGATAAGGGATGAGAACTCAAAGTAGTGAACTTGTTGATTGTATTCCCATTTGCAAGAACATGATTTAAAAAGCACTTAACTAAAAAGTTAATTTTATAGCATTTTAATTAAACATATTGGTGTGACATTAGTTATTAAAATTATTAAGGTTTCAAGGGTATAATTCTAGAATAAGGCATATGTATATTGTATTGTGTGTCCACCACCCAAAGTCAATTCTCTTAATGTTTCTTTTTGAAGTTAAATGTGGTATGAGTTTTTTTAAAGTAATGTTATTTTAAATACTATATGGTAAAAAATTTAAGAACTCACCTTGGCCAGGAGGCTCAGTTGGCTTAAGACTTATCCATTACACCAAAAGTCTGTGAGTTCAATTTTTGGTCAGGGCACGTACCAATGTTGGAGGATTGATCACTACTCAAGGTTCACAGGAAAGTCAACTGATTAATGTTCCTCTCATATTGATTATTTCTCTTCAACTCTCCATCTCTCTCCCTCTATCTCTCTCTCCCTCTCCTTCCATCCTCTGTTTTCATTCCTTTCTCTCTAAAATTAATTAAAATGTATTTTTAGTTGAAGATATAAAATATTTAAAATAATACTAATGACCTTCTCTGTAACACTGGACCAGATTGATATTGAGGACAATAAAGAATATTTAATGCATGGAACATTTTCTGAGACAAATCTTGTACTAGGCCAAAAATCAGGTCCCAATAAATTTAAAAAGTGTTACATTATATTTACCATATTATCTGACTCTAATTGTAAGAAACTTAAAATCAAGTTAAAGGAAATAAAACAAACAAGTATTTTAAGACTAATATGTTTATTTAAAAGACCAATAGATCAAAGATACTAACAAAAAAAAAACAACACAGAATCTACCTTGAGGAATATGAAAGAAGAAAAAAACTTAACTAAATCTGACACACAGTAAAAGCATTTATAAAAAATTTATAGCTATACAGGACTACTCAGCAAGAGAAAAATGATAAATACAGTTCAATGTATTCTCAAAGACAGCAGAAAAAACAATTTATGTAGAAGAAAAAATATAACTTTTAACAGAACACAAATGAATAAAACTGGGATTCAAGTAAAAGGCTAATAAAACTAAGAACTAATTCTTTGGAAAAAATTAAACTTTCCAGGCTTCTTGTAGGTCATCAAGCAGGAAAAACAATAAATAAACAAAAATTCACACACACAAAAAGCTTAAATCAAAACCACAGATAAGAATATTAAAGAATGTTATGAAAGTTTACCTGCACTTTTATCCCACTCCAGCACAGACAGGAAAAGGGGCAGGGATTTCCACATGGGATCACATGGTGGTCTTACCTTGGTTGGCCTACCCTGGGCTGCCATAGCCAAGGGTCCTCATTGATTAGTGACCACAAGCCTTAAAGAAGTGGTTACAGCCACTGTCTATAGTGAGCAAAACAGTTTAGTATAGTCTTTCCAAATGTCAAAGTTCAAGAAAGTCTGGATACAATGGGAAAACACCCTGCTCTCTCAACTCTCTTTAGTCAAATAAGCTAGATAGGGACCTGTCTTAGAAATGTGGGTGCCTGGTTACCAGAGCTCTAACATCTCTATTGTTCTGTCACTGAAAAAGTAAAACAGCTTTTTCAACATTCAACCCCCATTTCATGGGGACTTACCCATAAACCACTCAGGGCTTTCAACAGCACATCTATGACACCTCCATACTATACAAAAATTTCCAACCCAGCCCTCCTCATGACTTCTTGGTAATGAAAACATAGCCCCAGCTTTCAGGAGAGAGAATTTCAGTCAGATCTGTGATTTCTAATTCATTTGGTTTCCTGCATAATCCACATGTCTCCTGACTCTCCTGAGTAACCAGAGTTGCACATGGAAATGATGCAAGAATCTAATTCCTGGAGACATTGTCAGGTGCAAATAACATAAAACCTACACTAAGGATAGGTCCCTTAAAAGCCATGTCATTTTAATGTTGTATTTTGATATTTCAGTAAATTTGTTTCATTAACTCTTTCAATTTTTATTCGCTTCTCTTAGGTTTCTCTATGTATTCTGATGTTACCTGCCAAGAGTAACTGTTTTACTATTTTATTTATAAAATAAATGCATTGTTTTATTTTTTTTTAGTAAGCTATAGCTAGAAATTCCATCACTGGTTGAATAAGAGTTGACAGAGTGGACACTACTTTTCTCTTTTCTAATATTAAAAAGAAAGCTTCCTGACACTTCTGGCCAAGATGGAGGCATAGGTAGACACATTTTGCCTCCTCGCATAACCAAAATATAGACAAAAAAATTAGAAACAAAATGATAACTAGAACAGACAGAAAATTGAACTGTATGGAAGTCTGACAACCAAGGAGTTAAAATAGACACATTCATCCAGACTGGTAGGTGGGGTGAAGTATGATGGCCAGGCAGAGGAGGGGTCACGGCACAAAAAGCAGTAGCACCAGGCACCCTGGGTGCACAAGATGGCAGCAGGTGGACCCTGAGTATGGGGTGGAAATGGGTAGACCCAGTGAGGCACAGCATGCCTGATGGCTGGCTGACTGGGTGGTCCCACATTCCTACACAGATAAACAAATTGAAACTGGGGAACAAGACAAACTGCCCAACTCAAGGTCCCAGAGCCTGGAAATTTGGCCTTGAAACACTGATTGATAATAACTTTGGGGGTTGAGGTGCAGGGATAGACTCCCAGCCTCAGGGGAGAGTTCATTAGAGAAATCCATAGGGTCCTGGAATGTACACAGGCCTACCCACATGGAAATAAGAGCCAGAAGTGCCCAGTTTGCTTCGGGGAAGTAGCAGAGGAGACTGGAATCTGACAGAGAGTGGAGCAAGTGCCATTGTTCCCTCTTGGACCCACCCCCAAATACAGCATCACAATCCAGCCTCTCGGGTTGCCCTGCCCTGGTGTACACATAAGGCTCCACCCCTCACACATAACAGGCATGACAAGACAAAAAATGACCCAAATGGAAGAACAGATCAAAGCTCCACAGCAAACACAACTAAGCAACAAAGAGCCAGCCAATCAGATGCACAGTTCAAAGCACTGGTGATCAGGATGTTCACAGAATTGGTTGAATTTGGTCACAGATTAGGTTATAAAAATGAAGGCTATGATAAGGGAAATGAAGGGAAATGCACAGGAAATCAATAGTGACAGAAAGAAAACTGGGTCTCAAATCAATGAAGTGGATTATAAGGAAGAAAGAAACAACCAAATAGAAAAAAAAATGAAGAAACAAGGATTCAAAAAATTAGGAGAGGCTTAGGAACCTCCAGGACATCCTTAAATGTTCCAACATACAAATTATAGGGGTACCAGGAGGAAGAAAAGTGAAAAATGTATTGAAACAAATAATAAAGAAGAACTTCCAGCCCTGGCTGGTGTAGCTCAGTGGATTGAGCACAGGCATGTGAACCATACAATTGCGGTTCGGTTCCCAGTCAGGGCACATGCCTTGGTTGCAGGCCAGTTCCCAGAAGGGGTCTCATGAGAGGCAACCATACACTGATGTTTCTCTCCTTCTCTCCTTCCCTTCCCCTCTAAAGATAAATAAATAAAACGTTTTAAAAAATAGAAGAACTTCCTTAATCTGGCAAAGTAAATAGACTTCGGTTGTCAGTAGCCAGTCTTATTGGGACCCCCCTTGTATGCTACTTCCTTTTTCTCCCTTGCTGCCTTTAGGATTCTCTCTTTGTCTTGGAATTTTGCCATTTTAATGATGATGTGTCTTTTAGTAGGCCTTTTTGGGTTCCACCTGCTTGGGACTCTCTGTGATTCCTGGATTCATGTGACTTTATCTCTCCTCAACTTAGGAAAATTTTCCATTATTACTCTTTCAAGTAGGTTTTCTATCCCTTGTTCCTCTTCCTCTCCTTCTGGTGTTCCTATTATTTAGATATTATTACATTTCATGTTGTCTTGCATTTCTCTTAAACTCTCCTCACCTTTTCTGAGCATCTTTTCCATTATTTGTTCCATTTGGGGGGTTCTTTCTATCCTGTCTTCGATCTCACTTATGCGATATTTCGCCTCATGGATTCTACCCTTCATACCTTCTACTGTGTTCTTCAGTTCAGAAATTGTATTCTTCATTTCCTCTTGGTCTTTACTGATGGTTTCTATTTCCCTTTTCATGTTGGTATAATTTGCGGAGAGTTCATTGTAGCTCCTCTGTAGTTTCTGGTAGCTCATTGTAAGGTCTTTGAATTTCCTGATAACCAGTACTTTGAATTCAATATCTGATAGTTGACTTCCTCTATTTCATCTAACATTCTTTCTGATGCTTCCTCCTTTTCTTTCATTTGGGGATTGTTTCTTTGTCTTCCCATTGTTTGTGATCGTCTTCTTGTTGTCCTCAGCTTCTTAAATTGATCTCTTCTGGTTCCCTGGGTTTATGGTGTGAACCTCTGTGGTAGGATACCTCTGAAATTCAGTGGTGCAATCTCCTGCTGGTATCTTGGTGTTTTCCGTTTCCATCTACTCCTTTCTTTATTGTACATGTGTGATCAGTTGGAAGGGGAGGCAAAATGGTTCATGATAGCAGAAGATTATTTTATGTTATTGACAGACATAGTTGGCAGAGAAGAAATAGACAATCTTTAGGCTATGTATAGAGTTAACCGTGCTCTTCAACTCAGCTTGCCACTTTTAGGAAAAGATGGACATAAGTTAAATCTCTTGATGGGAAGGGGGTGCTTTGGAATTATTTTAGAAAGCAGTGTGGTTGCAGGTGATCAGATTTGAGGTTAGGTGAGAGTACAGGTTAATAACTTGGTGTAGCGTGTGAGTAAATCAAGTAATAGAATTCAGGCACCTGTAAGGTGGTCTAAGGTCCAAGAGATGTGTTGTGAAATATTAGTGTTGTATAGAACAGCTCTTATTTACAATAATATTAGAGCAACACTCACGTGATAGACTCTATGTTATCTGTCTAAATGGGGTTTATAGAGCTTGAGCAGTATGGCAAAGGAAAGCAAGTGAAATATAGAAAATTAGCAATACGCTGTGGAGGAAAGAGCAGTGGGAACCTGTCAGGTTACAATATAACCAGTCAGTACTAAGAAACCTGTACAGAAAGAGGAGGGATACAAAAATATTCTTAAAATAAAAAAAGAAGTAAGAATAATGCAAATAATAATAATAATACACCTTAAAGAAAACTAAGCAATACACAAACAAACAATCCAACACACACACACACACAAACACACACACACACACACACATCAAAAAAAAAAGCACCCTTCCTTTGTAGGTTTCAAATTGTCCAAACCGGTTTTTCTGGTTGTGGCCTCTCTGAGGTCAGGTATGCAGGCACGCGCAAACAGGCTGCTGGATTGGGATGTGGGCGCCCACACCTCTGGGAGGCTGCCTGTTTCCTGCTGTATTTGGCACTGCCCTTCTCAGTCCCGTGGCGGGACCCAGGTGTTCCCACCCCTCTCCTGGATGGCTGCTGGGTGGTTGGGCCGTGAGGCAAGCTGCTGTCCCAGGACACCTCAGTTCACTTTCCAATAGAGACTTCTCCACAAAGCCTGCCTCTCAGCCCAGCCCAATCCCAAAAGACCGGCAATGACAGTGTCCTTCTTAAATCCCCTGGGCTGGCAGGCTGGCAGGCTGGTGACCACAGAGTCTGCAGTTGCCACCCTTTACCTTAACTTAAGCCCACAGGTCTCTGCCAGGTATTAACCTGCCTGCCTAGTCAGGGAGGGGAGGGGTCAGTTCTCTCCCATGGAGTCTGTTACCAGCCCACGGGGTGCCGGGCCTCTGCAGTTCCCTCCACCACAGGCGTCCGGGCCCTGGATTCACATGGGGCTTCTGTTTCCCACTGATGGTGCCGGCCCCAATTGCGCACCACTTCTCGTACATACCCACGCTCCCCCCGGAGGTCGCCCACCTTGGGCATGCCACAGGCGCAGCCCACAGACTAGGAGGCCGCGGGTGGGCAGCCACTTTTGTCCTCACTTGCCTTCTGGAGTCCTGTCTGGTTCCTCTGTCACACTCTCTGGTCTCTTATTTTCATAAGTGTTGGGGAATTGTTGGTTGATTAAGCTGTTCTTCCGTAGATCCGCCCGGATTTTCTACCAGATGCACAGGAGCTGGGTTCCCTCCATACTACTCTGTCGCCATCTTCAAGAATGTCTATCTGCTTGGTTGTTTAATCTGTGGCAGGTATGACTCCTCAGAGGAGGGACAACCTAAGCCAGACACAATCACTTGGGAGGCCATCAAGAAAGGCCTCAGGGGGGTGGGGGCTGGGACAAAGAGGGAACAATGGGCCCTTGCCCCTGACTACTGTGACATAGCCCGAGTCCCCATTTCCACCTGGGAGAAGCACTTCCTGGCTCTAATTCTTTTAAGCCTAAAAACTTATGATGGGGAAGGGAGTGTAGCCCTGTGCTGGAAAGGGCAGGTTCCCCAGGTGATCAGGCCTAAGAAACAATATGTAAAATCCTGTGAAAACTGCTTTGTTTAGAATACTCTCATTTAAATGATAAGGGTACAAACAAGATGTTGGATCCTTAAAGTTTTATGGCTCTTTATCTATCTGACCCTGACTGAGAATAAACCCTCATAGTTCTTTGAATGCTATCGATTGGTTGATCCTGCATTCTTGTGCAAAGTAACCCAATAAAAGCTCCTTGAGGAAGGGGCTCTTGGCCCTTTGCCTTTGAGGAATCAGCCACTTTTCCTCCCTAAGCAGATCAAGTCTTGGTAGTAGTCACTTTCATCTGTGGCAGATGAGGGGACTTTTCGGGAAAAGTTGCCCCTACAGATCACTTCCCTGTATAACATGTGGGTATGGGAAGTTACAGGCAAGATAGCAGGTATGTGTCCATGTGCTTGCTCATCCTGCCTGGGCAGAAAATCCAGCAAAATAGTAGGAATAGGCAGATGTGTAGGAGATCAACACAGGCTTTGATGAAAAATAATCTAGAGTCTCTGAGATAAATGGTGTGACTCTGGGGAAGGAGGGGAGGCCAGCCAGCTTTTCCCTCCCTCATGCTTTATTCCCCAGTGACTGGCTGTCAATGAGGTAATTATGTAAATTGCTTCACAGTCTCATCAAAGTGGTAGGAAAATAAGAAATAATAAAATTCGCCCGATGAAAACTTGATATCCAAAATATGTAAAGAATGTAAAGAACTCAACATCAAAACACAAGCCACTCAATTTTAAAAAATGGACAAGGAACCTGAATAGACATTTCTCCAAAGAGGACATCCATGGTTAATAAACATATGGTAAGATGGTCAGTGTCACTACTTTTCAGAGAAATGCAAAATAATACCTGTTATATTAAAAATCACAACCCATGTGTTTTGAAGTTTTTAAATTATATTTTATTGATTATACTCTTAAAATTGTCCTGATTTTTACCCCTTTGTCACCCTCCACCCAACACCCCCTACTCACTTAGGCAGTCCCCCCACCATTGTTCATGTCCATGGGTTGTGCATATAAGTTACTTGGCTACTCCATTTTCTATACTGTATTTTGTATTCCATGGCTGTTCCATAATTATCTATTTATATGTTTTAATCCCCTCACCTCTTCATCCATTCTCCACCTCCCCCTCCCATCTGACAAACATCTGGAAACAAACTTCTCTTCCCTTGCTGTTTTTGTGAGTCTCTCTTTATCTTTTACCTTTGGTCTTTTAATTATGGTGTATCTTGAATTGAGCTTCTTTGCATCCATCAAAATTGGGACTCTCTGGGCATCCTAGACTTGCCTGTCTATTTCCTTCACCAAAATAGGGAATTTTTCTTTTACTATTTTTTCAGATAGATTTCTAATTTCTTGCTCTTTCTCTTCTCTTTCTGACACCCCTATGATGCAAACATCGAATCTCTTGAAATTTTCCCAGAAACTGTTTATACTACCCTCATCTTTTTGGATGCTCTCTTCTTTTTGTTCTGCATGGTCATTTTTTGTTTGCTTATATTCCAAAGCATTTATTTGATTCTTGGATTCCTCAACTCTACTGTTATTTCCCTGTAAATTATTCTTTATTTCAATTACTGTATCCTTCATTTCTGACTGGGTCTTTTTTTATGCTGCCCAGG
The DNA here is from genome assembly GCF_014824575.4 of Sturnira hondurensis. Lineage (NCBI taxonomy): Eukaryota > Metazoa > Chordata > Mammalia > Chiroptera > Phyllostomidae > Sturnira > Sturnira hondurensis. The sequence continues at coordinate 9,743 of NW_028072867.1, read as the reverse complement.
TCCTCAATAAGATCCTTGGACATCATTATAAACAGTGTTTTGAACTCTGCATCTAATAGATTGTTTAACTACATGCCATGTAGCCCTTTTTCTGGAGTTTTGACCTGTTGCTTCCTTTGGGCCATGTTTCTTTGTCTCTTCATTTTGGCAGCCTCATGTGTTTGTTTGCATGTATTAGCTAGAGCTGCTTTGACTCGGTGCCTTGGTAGTCTGGCCTAATGTAGTAGGTGTCCTATAGGGTCTAGTGGCAAAGCCTCCCCTGTCCCCCAGTGTGGGTACTAGAGGAGCACCCTTCATGGGGGTTAAGTACCTGCTCCTCCTCTAGTTGACGCTTGGTTGCTGTTGGCATATCAATGGGAGGGATTTACCCAGGCCAGTCATCTACAAGGACTATCTGTGACCACTGATCACTAACCTCCACCCTCGATGGAGGCTCAACTGTGAAGTGGCCAGGTGGTGGTGCTCTGACATGGCCTATAGCTGACCTCTGTGTGTGTTGGTCCTTGGCTTTCCCATGTGGTGCAGGCCAAAGTCAGAAACCTCCTTTGTTTTGCCTGGGGCACCCTGCCTGAGTTGTACCCAGCCAATCTGAAGTGGAGGTGCCCCTGAGTTGGGCACCCAGCCAATCTGAAATGGCTGCTACTTATGCTGAGCTTGGAGATTCCCAGGTGTAGCCAAGCTATAAATCAAATCTGGTGCCCCAGTGGCTCACTGAAGCCAGCTGTTGCTTGTTTGATAGAATTTAGAATCCAAGACCAGCCATTCTCATGCAAAAGTAGTTTGGGTAGGATTTAAGTTGGGTAAGGCAGAGCCTCTGTGGGTCTGCATGGTGGGTCAAACAGAGTTAGCTAGGTTGTTGGAATCTCAAATATGACATCAGTTCTGTGTGGAGAGGGTTTAGAAAAGCAACAGTGGTCTCTGCTCTCCTTTATGTCATACACTTCACTTTCTCCATGTGTACCACTGGTGTCTTTCAAGCTGCTGCCCTGGTGCTGGAAAGGACTCTAAGTAGGTGAGTCCATGTGCTGATTCTTCAAGAGTAACCACTTAGGGATCCAGCAGTTTCTTCCACTGGCTCAGTCTCCTTCTGGTATTTGCAGCCAGAAGTTGTGAGGACTTAGCTTCCTGGCACTGGAATCCGTGGCTCAGGGGTCTCATGTGGGTCTGGGACTCTTCACTCCTGAAATATCCCTCCCAAATTTTTAACCATGTGGTGTTGGACCAGCCCATTCTATGTTTCCCTTTATCTGGTGCTCTTCCTATCCAAATGAATGGATATGGTTTCTTTAATTTAACTCTTGTCAGACTTCCATTCAACTCAATTTCATAACTGTCAGACTTCCACTCAACTCAATTTCTGATGTTCCTGTGTATTAGTTGTTCATATTTTACTTGTAATTTTGATGTGGTTGTGTACAGAGATGAGCTGTATCTGCCTATGCCATCATCTTGACCTGAAGTCCTTGAAGCGTTTTTTAGGCAATGTAACTTTCACATTAGATCACATAGCAAATCCTTGTTGCTAAAATCCTTTATAAACATTCATGATGTCAAAGTTTTCTAACGTGGCAGTTAAGGCTATTTTTTATTATTCATTTTTAAGGCATAGTAATGTGAATCAAACTTAGTGCTTTTTAATCATTTCATTTTACATTTAATTCTTATTGTAGTTCAAGTACAGTTGTCTCTATTGTCACCCCACTATATCCCACCCCCCACCCACCCCTGTCTCCCACCCTTAAACCTACCCTTTTTGGTTTTATCCATGTGTCCTTCATATATGTTTATTGATGGCTCTGTTTATTATCCCCTCTTATCTCTCTCCCTCTTCCTCTCAGATTACTGTCAGAATGTTCTTTATTACAATGTCTCTCATTGTATTTTTCTTGCTTGTTTGTTTTGTTGCTTAGGTTCCAGTTATAGGTGAGATCATATGGTATTTCTTTTTCACCACTTGGCTTGAAAAAAGCAATCAATATCTTACTTTGAAGCCAAGTGGGTTCTCATTGTGTGTGTTGTCCCTGCACACTGTCTCCAAATGAGGAAGAAAGGACATTCTCCAGATTTTTCCCTCATGTCAGAGGTAAAGGAAACCTCAGAGTTTAAACAAAATGTGGTTCATCTGGGCTTCAGGGAGATTTCGGTTCTGGCCAGTAGGTCCCTGAGCAATAAATTGAAATCTTTAGGCCTCTATTTTCCTTTTTATTATCTCTAAGGCTTTGTTTTCCTCTTTTTATAATCTGGTTGTTCATCGTGGAATTAATGGGACAATGCTGTTATTAGAGACTACCCATAAAGGGAAGCCAGTTCTTTCTCAGATAAGATAATGCCTTGAAAAAATAACAATTATTTTCCCCCACCTGAACTCAAATTGTACATGTAGCTTGGATTTTTTTTATATGTCCCTCCAAACATATCACTGAATTGCTGAGTATTTCTGGGTGAGCCCAAGATGTTTATTCTTCTGGATGTTCTTTGTGATGTGTGTATGCTTTTTTTTTTTTCATAAAGAGACACATTTTTTATATCTACCAAAAACTTTATTGATTTGGATATTTTGAGTACATAGGCTATTTCCCACTTGGTATAACATTGATTTTGTCCTAAATTAATGTCTTAATTTCAATGCTATAAACTTCAACTGGTCTATCCCACAGTGGAGCACAGTCCAATGAGAAATCTCCAGTGCAAAACTTTACAAACTGCTTCTGATACCAATCAGTCACAGCGACTACTCCACACGATGCAAATTTTTTTTTCATTTCAGTTTCACTTTTACCTTTCTTTAAATAATAAAGCACAATATGCCAAAAATGATTAATACATTTTTCATCTTCAACATTAAAATGGTTAAAAAACTTCACCTATTTTTTTAACTCATGATGATATAACAGCAGTCATGATTCCACTGATGGAATCATGATTTTATTGATTTATTGCAATCAATAAAAAATTGTCTTAAAATCGAGGAAAACTAAGGAATATTTGAGCCTCCTCATGGAAAAAACAAATTAGCATTTTGGCCAACTCGATATGGCCCGTCTGTATCACTTATTGTGAAAATGACATCAGATTGTGTTTTGGTAAGGCTTTCACATTGGGGGCTCTTCAGAAGACATAATGCAGAAATGCCTTTTACAGTCCATGGTACCAAAATTCACATGTAGAAAGATAATTTATGTGACTACTCACCTTTTCACTTTTCTGACTGTCAAGAGCACCCAACTATCCTCACCAGTGTTTCCCTAGGTGAGCACTGGACACTTCCATGTCACATGGTGACTTTGCCCATTTGTGGATTGTTTCTTGAGATTAACCCCTCATACCTCTGAGCCTCAGTTTGCTTGTTTGAAAAGTTAGTGGTGCAAAACATATATTGCATATGTTTAGAAAATTAATTGGGTCAGCCATGGCATGTGCATACCCAGTACTGGATTTGTACAATGTGTTTATGGACCTGCTGTGCTTATTCAGCTTTATAAATTTCCACCCTCACATGAAAAGGCTTCTGGCTCAATCTTTATTTGCCTGTGACCATTCAGAGTTTGAGAAACACCTGCTTTGTTATGGCCTTTCCAAAAAGACACATCCTGAGAAATTTTCAAGACAACTGGCAAACATTTTGTTCTCTCAACTGTTCTCTCAACTGGCAAACATTTTGTTCTCTCAACTGTCTCATAGGGACCTGTCTCTTGAATGTGGGTGTGTAATTACCAAATTTCTTATGTCTGTTTTGTACTGTGATTAAGAAAGTGACCCAATTTTTTAAAAGTTGCTTGTAAAAAGCAAATTTTGGGGGGTGTTTTTTTTCTAATTAAACTTACCAGAAGACTCCTCAGGGCTGTTGACTTCTCACCCATGACCACTCAATTAATATACAAATGTGTCAGACACAGCTTTTCTCACAGATTTCTAGTAATGTAACAACAGTCCAAAGTTTCAGAAGGAAGAGCTGAGTTCAAACATTTATCTTCTGATCACTCTAGTGCCATTGTATTTCTTCAGTCTTTCCAGTCACCCACTGGGTTCACTGGGGTTGAGGATTGAAACCACTTTCTACAGACATTGTCATAGGTGCATGACGTACAACCAAAAACACTGTGGGCTGGTGTTACATGTGTTTGGTGCAAAAGTTCAGACATGAGCCCTGGCTAGTGTATCTCAGTGGATTGAGCACTGACCTGAGAAATGAGGACCACTGATTTGATTCCCAGTCAGGACACATGCCTGAGTTTCAAGCCAGGCCGTCTGTGGAGGGGGTGGGGCATGCAAGAACTAACCATACATTGATGTTTCTCTCCCTCTATTTCTCTCGTCCTTCTCCTCTGTTTAAAAATAAATAAAAAATAATAAAAATTTAAAAACCTCAGACATGATAAAATTACAAAAAATGTAAAATGTAACTGGAAATAACATTTTGGTCAGGTCTGAAATTCATCAATATGATTTTGAGAAATTCATACTACTTTAAACAACACTATTGGTACTCACCTTTAAGGGGTTAATATTAAGAGAACATTTAAATGTTATTATTTCTGCCATATAACCTTCCCTGGATTCTTTTTATACTTTGAATCAGACCTTTGTGCTCATGTCAGCTTACTTAGTTAGAGGCCTCCAGAATGATTTCCAATGGATGTTGTCTGCTAATATGAACATGTTTGGATCAATGCTGAGTGGTTTTGAAGTAGCTTCTCCAAAATAAAGTTGTAGTGAAGTCACATACTTGTTCCAGTGAAAAATAATGTCGACCTGGTCAAATGGCTCAGTTGGCTGGAGCATCATCCCACTCACCAAAATGTTGCTAAGCCCTAGCTGGCATAGCTCAGTCAATTGAGCACCAACTGCGAACCAAAGGGTAGCATGTTTGATTCCCAGTCATGGCTCATGCCTGGGTTGTGCACCAGGTACCCACTGGGGGCCGCTTAAGAGGCAACAACATATTGATATTTGTCTTTCACTTTCTTCCTCCCTTCCCCTCTCTAATAAATAAATAAATCTTTTAAAAATAGGATTTTAGGACTTCCACCAAGATGGAGGCATAGGTGGAAACACTGTGCCTTCTCCCACAACCAAGTTTGACTACAACAAAAGTTTTGGAGAACTAGAACACATCCAAAGACCAGAACACGGAATTATACGGAAGTCCCACAGCTACGAACCATTCAACAGGCACGGTAAGAAAGGCGGAACCAGCAACCGAGCTGGGTCGGGCAGGACAGATCCCCCGACCTAGGCGCTAGGCACGTGGGCAGCCCAAAGCCAGTCGGGGTGCAGGGCAGCCTGACCAAGGTCCCACATTCGTGCGCAGTGAGACGGACCACGCAGGCCCCAGGAAGCGAACCCAGTGGTGGAGGGCTGACAGCGGTGGCACACTCGAGTGCAATGGGACGAAACGCGTGGGCCCGGTGACAGTGGTGGCTGCGGTGCTGGTGGGGGTCGAGGCAGCAGGCGGCGGAGGGAAGCCATTGTCCCTCTTTGACCCCGCCCCCACATACAAGTCACAACCCAGCGACTGAGTTGCCCTGCTCCGGTGAAAACCTAGGGCTCCAATCCTGCTACTTAACAGGCACGAACAGCCCAAAAGATGGCACAAGAGGAACTCAAAGTCCCAGAGCCAATAACCCTAAGCGACCGGGAAATTGCTAGCCTCTCAGAAGCCCAATTTAAGACACTGTTTATCAGGATGCTCACAGAATTGGTAGAGTACAGTCACAAATTGGAGGAACATACGAAGGCTAAACTAATTGAAATGAAGGGAGATGTCCAGGAAACCAATAGCGATGGAAAGGAAAATGGGACTCAAATCAATGGAATGGACCAGAAGGAAGAACAAAACATCCCACCATAAAGGAATGAAGAAATGAGAATTCAACAAAATGAGGAGAGGCTTAGGAACCTCCAGGACATCTTTAAACGTGCCAACATCCGGATTATAGGGGTACCAGAAGGGGGAAAGAAACAGCCACGAGTGGAAAATGTATTTGAACAAATAATAAAGGAGAACTTCCCCAGTCTGGCAAAGGAAATAGACTTCCAGGAAATCCAGGAAGCTCAGAGAGTGCCAAAGAAATTGGACCCAAGAAGGAACACACCTAGGCACATCATAATTACATTAGCCAAGACTAAAATGAAGGAGAGAATCCTAGAAGCAGCAAGGGATAAGGGGACAGTCACCTACAAGGGAGTACCCATCAGACTGTCAGCGGATTTCTCAAAAGGGACCTTACAGGCAAAGAAGGGGCTGGAAAGAAGTATTCCAAGTCATGAAATCCGAAGACCTACAGCCAAGATTGCTTTATCCAGCAAAACTTTCATTTAGAATGGAAGGACAGATAAAGTGCTTCTCAGACAAGGTCAAGTTCAAGGAGTTCATCATCACCAAGCCCTTATTATATGGAATGCTAAAGGGACTTATATAAGAAAGTTATGATGAACAATATTAACAGTGAAAGGACAGCAAACACACAGGTATTAACAACCACACCTAAAACAAAAGCAAACCAAGAGGACAGCTAGATCAGGAGTGGAGCCATAGAAATGAAGAACACATGGAGGGTTAGAAACAGGGGGGTGAGAGGAGGAGAAGGGGGGAGAAGGCACAGAAAATAGCATAGATGGTAGGTAGAAGATAGATAGGGGGGAGGGCGAGAATAGTGGGGGAAATATAGAATCTAAAGAAGTTGAGACACGTGCTTATAAATAATGGGGGGGGGAATGGTGGGGGAGCGAGCTGTGCAGGGTTAAGGGGAATGAAGGTGGGGAATAGGACAACTGTAATGGTATAATCAATAAAATATATTTAAAAAATAGAATTTTAAAATGTTGCTGGTTTATTCCTCAGTCAGGGCACCTACCTAAGAGTGTGGGTTCAATCCCAGATAAGAGAAGGTATACCATAAGTGAGTGATCAATGTTTCTCTCTCACATTGATGGTATTCTCTCTCTCTCTTCATCTCTGAAAAATATATCTTTGTGTGAATTTTTTAAAAATTATTTTTAAAATGTCACTTTTCACTCATTTACTTCTTTGAATATCCTAATAAAATTTCCCTTTGTTGTAAACTTTCTTTTTCTAAGTCTCCCCCTCTCTTTATTTCTCTCTCTTTGTATATATTTTAGAGAGTTGGGATACTGTCAGCATTTTTTGGCTTATGGATAAATGCTACCAAATGCACGCAGAAGGCATCACACAAAGCACAAATGATTTGGCCTAAAATGTCAATGGTTAACACATGACAAGAGCCTCAACACTGATGCATATGAAGTGCTTACTGTGTGTTAGTTTTCAGATTTTTTACATGTGGTGTGTGGTTGGAAGCACTGAAGACTTAATGCGGACTCTCTGTTGGATCAGATTTGCATTTCTGAAATTTCCTCAGAAAACAAAGTGGAACTGCCTTTGACCTGGCAATTGCAGACTATACCCTAAGAATACCGAAACTACAATTCAAAAAAACCTATGCACCCCAATGTTCATAGAAGCACAATTAGCAATACCCAAGTGCCAGACACAACCTAAATGCTCATCAGTAAATGACTGGGTCAAGAAATTGTGGTACATTTACAGTATGGAATACTATGCAGGAGAATGAAAGAAGGAGCTCCTACCCCTTGGGACAGCATCAATGGATCTGGAGAGCATTACACTAAGTGAAATAAGCCAGGTGGTGCAAGACAAACACCATATGATCTCACCTGTAAGTGTAATCAACAAAACAAACACTCAAGCAGAATATAACCAGAGATATTGAAATTAAGGACAATTTGACAGTTACCAGAGGAGAGGTGGCAGGTAATAAAGGGGGCGAAGGGTTTCAGGAACACATATAAAGGACACATGGATAAAAATCAAAGGTGGGGAGGATCAAGAGTGGGAAGTGGGGATTCCTGGTGTTGGGGAGAGTTGTGGCAGAAAATGGAGACAACTGTATTTGAACAACAATAACAAAATGTAAAATTAATATGAAAAATAAAGTCTGATTCACTATTAAAAGAAATAAAATGGGTGGGGTGGACAGCTGAGACAGGTATCTGTGAAGTCTGTAATGGGTCCCTGCTTTCTTCATCTCCCACTCCAGGTTGGCACAGTAACCTCCCGTTCTGAAGGCAAATGGGAGCTCGCCCCTACTCTTTTCTTTCTTTGGTCTTGGGGTCCTCATTCTCTCTCTTTTGTCCCAGACTCCTAGAAACTGAACTCATCCTGGGAACTGGGCTGAGTGGGAATGTTTCTCTGCCTCAGCTCCTGGGTGGTGGGCTCTGAGTCTCTCCCCATTGTCACAGACCCTTCCCTCTGCCTCCAGTTGCCACGTCCTTCCTCTCACCACCAGGCTCATCTCACCTAACCTCTCCCCTCCTAGCCCCTCATGTTCATTTCCTGGTTCTGTTTGTTTCCACATGCAGAGAAACTCACCAACCACTACCCCTCCTCTTCCCCAAAGGATCCATACAGAGAGCACCAAGTTTGAGTTTTGGTGTGCCTGAAGAGCATTCATTCTTTGTGAGTCTGGAGTTTTGCTCAGTAATGCACAGGTTTGTTGAGTACGGGGGTGGAGCAGCAATGCAAAAATCTATCGGGAAAAGTGATTAACATGGGTCCAATCACCTGTTGAGATAGAAGGAATAGGTATAGCACTTCATTGAAAAAAAAAAGCTCTGTGAAAAAAAGGAAGGAAGGCAGGCAGACAGGAAGGAAGGAAGGAAGGAAGGAAGGAAGGAAGGAAGGAAGGAAGAAAGGAAGGAAGGAAGAGGATAGCCCAATAGTAACACTCATCAAAGAGAAAAGAAAAAGAAATTAAAAACAAAAATGAAAATGAAAATCTCAAATGATGCCACAGGTTTAAAATATCATTTAAAATATTACGAACAATTACAGGCCACCATACTGGGCAATCTACTTAAAATATATTTTCTGCAAAAACATCGAGACTCCCAAACACTTTTTCTCCCAAGAAAACAACAGAAAATCCCTATAAACATATTTCTAGCAATGAAATTGAAGCAGTAATCAAAACTCTCAACAAAATCAAAATTTCAGGACAAGATGGCTTATAGGTGCAGTCTACCAAATATTTGAATAATAATTAGTACATTTTCTCTTCAAATTATTGAAAAAAACAATTGTTGGAGAGGTTGTGCGGAAAAGGGAACTCTAGTACACTGTTGGTGGGATTGCAGACTGGTACAACTACTATGGAAAACAGTATGGAATTTACTAAGAAAACTAAAATTGTACCTGCCTTTTGACCCAGCAATTCCATTGCTAGGACTAATTCCTAAGAACCCTGCAGCACCAATCCAAAACAACCTATGCACTCCAATGTTCATAGCAGCACAATTTTCAATAGCCAAGAGTTGGAAGCAACTTAGGTGCCCAACAGTACATGCCTAGATCAAAAAACTATGGTACATGTCCACAATGGAATTCTATGCAACAGACAGAAAGAAGGAGCTTCTACCCTTTGCAACATGATGGATGGAACTGGAAAGCATTATGCTCAGTGAAATAAGCCAGGTGGTGAAAGAAAAGTACCATATGATCTCACCTTTAACAGGAAGCTAAACAACAAAACAAGCAAGCAAGCAAAATATGACCAAAGACACTGAAATACAGAACAGGCTGACAGGGACCAAAGGAGAGAGGGGAGAAAATCACAGGGGAAAAGGGGAAGGATTCACAGGAACAAGTATAAAGGACACATGGGCAATAACTAAGGTGGGGGTGGAAATAGGAGGGAGATGGG
>NW_028072866.1:0-672 GCF_014824575.4 Sturnira hondurensis | reverse complement strand
TGACATGGGATTTATATTGAAAATGCATAAAGAACTCCTAGAAATTAACAATAAAAAAATCAATTTAACATGGGCAAAGATTTGAATGCACACTTCTCCAAAGAAGATATACAAATGGCCAACAAGCACATAAAAAGATGTTGAATGTCACCAGTTATAAGGGGAATGCAGAGCAAACCACAATGAGATATCATGTCACACCCACTAGGATGGCTAAAATAAAAGGGACGACCAAAACAAGCATTTCTGAATATGTGAACATTAGAGCCCTCACTCATTGCTCATGGGAGTGTAAAAGGGTGCACCTGCTTTGGAAAATAGTTTGGCAATCCTTCAAAATGCTAAACATAGAGATACCACATGACTCAGCAGTTCCCTTCTTAAGTACCTACCCAAAGGAATTGAAAATATACATTCATACAAAAACTTGCATACAGACGTTTATAGCAAGATTATTCATGATAGCCAAAAAAGGGGAACAATCCAAATGCCCATCTATTGATGAATAGATTATGAATAGATTAAAAATATGCATATGTTTTAAATGAAATATTATTCAGTAATAAAAAAGTGAATACCAACATGAGCTAAAATATGAATGACGTTTGAAAACATTATGCCAAATGGAAAAAAGCTATCACAGGTGATCACAAATTATGTGATTCTATTTGT
>NW_028072865.1:0-708 GCF_014824575.4 Sturnira hondurensis | reverse complement strand
GAATAAGTAGCATAGATGGTAGGTAGAAAAGAGACAGGGGGGAGGGCAGGAATACTATGGGAAATACAGAATCTAAAGAACTTGTGACTCATGGACATGAAGGAAAGGGGGGAATGGTGGGGGAGGGGTGTGCAGTGTGGAGGGGAGTGAAGGGGGGAATGGGACAACTGTAATGGCATAATCAATAAAATATATTTAAAAACAAAAAATCTTTAAAAAAGAATAAAAATAAAATAAAATAACATTTATTGCTTAAAAAATCTGTTACTGAATTTCTCATGCATTTTATAATTTATAGCTTCTTAGAATTGAGAAATTCTAAGTAATGGAAGGTAGAGTTTTTAACAGGTGTAACCAAGGATACAGCATAAGAGATAAAGGCATAAAAGGAGGTTAATTTAGGCGTGTCAACATAGGCCTAAGAGGAACTGGAGAAGAAAATAGTAGAAAAGAAAGTTTTGACTAGAAAATGGATGAAATTTTTTGGGCAGAAAATGGAAGAGATGCATCCTCAGCCTGCAAGTGATCATTGACAGTCGACATAAAGATATAAATGATAAAGAAATAAATATCAACAGCTAGATGCTGTGAAGGAAAACAGATAAAAGGACTGATTCTGGAATTATCATTAAGAACAGGGTCTGCAAAAAAATATGTATGTTACTATACTCAATCTACTTTCAGAGAGGAAATCAGCAGCTAGCATTT
>NW_028072864.1:0-548 GCF_014824575.4 Sturnira hondurensis | reverse complement strand
CGTGTTCATGGATTAGAAGAATTAACATCATCAAAATGTCCATACTACCCAAGGCAATTTACAGATTCAATGCAATATCTATTAAAATACCAATGGCATATTTCACAGACATAGAAGAAACACTTCAAAAATTTATATGGAACCATAAATGACCCTGAATAGGAGCTGCAATATTAAGAAAGAAGAGCAAAGTAGGAGGGATCACATTACCTGATATCAAACTGTATCACAAGGCCACTGTAATCAAAACAGCCTGGTACTGGCATAAAAACAGGCACATAGACCAATGGAACACAATAGAGAACCCAGACATAAACGCAACTCTCTACACTCAATTAATATTTGACAAAGGGGTCAATAACATAAAATGGGGTAAAGATAGCCCCTTCAACAAATGGTGTTGGGAGAACTTGACAGCTACATGCAAAAAAATTAAACTCGAGCACCAACTTACATCATACACCAAAATAAATTCAAGGTGGATAAAAGATTTAAATATAAGCCGTGATACCATTAAAGTCCTAGAGGAGAACATTGGCAGGAAAATC
>NW_028072863.1:0-927 GCF_014824575.4 Sturnira hondurensis | reverse complement strand
TCCTTCTCTCCTTTCCTCTAAAAATAAATAAATAAAAATTCTAAAAAAAAAAGATTCTAGAGTGCTTGGAAAGCATCTGTAATTTCCAGTTTTGGGATGTAGTGAAGTACTTATGCACATTGAATGCCACTTGCTTCTCATGTTATTTTTAAAATATTTTTACTATTTTTGTGGGTTTTATTGGCCCTGAAACAGAACCTGCATGATGAAGGTTTGTTGCATCACCTATTAAGATTATTATTTTGTGTATTTTTTCCATGTAGCTCTGTTCTATATAAAATTTTGAGTTTATGTTATTAAGTGAATAAAAATTTGGAAGTTACTGGTAAATTGAACTTTCTGATATGAAGTATTCCTGTTTATGTGTAGAAGTTTTTTTGTCTTCAAGTCTACTATGTTATTATATAATTTTCATTTGGTTAATGTTCATATAGCGTATTTTTCTGACGTGGATCCTGGTGGGCAGCATCTGTGTGTGTTGTGGCTGCTAGTGAACAAATACACAGGGACAACAGAAGTCCTGTGGAGAGAAAGGGATGACAAGGCCACTCTCTGAGAGAGAGAGAGGGCGAGAGGGTCAGAGGCCTGTGTCTGGAGAAGCTTTTATTGCTTCTCTGGGTTCCTTACATGGAGGGTAGTCCTCATTTACTATGCACAGGTTCACTGCAGGGGACTCCTTTTTACAGAAAGCAAAGGAAAGAATGCTGCTAATTACTTGAAAGAGAAGAATGTTGCAGACCAAGGGGAAAAGTGGTTGAACCGGTCACACTCCATGCTTGGGAGGGTTAGCTCAGATTTTAGGAAGTTGCAGTAAGCCCTTCTGACCTCAATTCAGGGTGAGGGAGTTTTAGCAAAAGAAAGTCTCATAGCAGTGGAGGTGCAATGCAGGCCTGACTCCTCACAGGAAAACCTCTCTGTGGGCGTGGT
>NW_028072862.1:88326-147378 GCF_014824575.4 Sturnira hondurensis | reverse complement strand
ATTCTTCATTTCCTCTTGGCCTTTACTAAGGGTTTCCATTTCCTTTTTCATGATGGTGTAGTTTGCAGAGAGCTCACTGTAGCTCCCCTGTAGTTTCTGGTAGCTCGTTGTAAGCTCTTTGAATTTCCTGATAGCCAGTGCTTTGAATTCAATATCTGATAGTTGGCTTGCCTCTATTTCATCTAATGTTTTTTCTGAGACTTCCTCCTTTTCTTTCATTTGGGGGTTGTTTCTTTGTCTTCCCATTGTTTATGTTGCTCTTCTTGTTGGCTTCAGCTTCTTAAAGTGGTCTCTTCTGGGTTCCTGGGTTTATGGTGAGAACTTCTGTGGTAAGATACCTGTGAGACTCAGTGGTGCAGTCTCCTGCACGTATTTTGGTGTTCTCCACTTCCACCTATTCCTCTTTTTGGCTTCCAGCTGGTCAAACCTTTTCTTCTGCTCTCCCTAGCTGCAGCAGCCTGGGGGGCTATTAGTGCGGCCTTTCTCTCCTCTCGGTGAACTTAGCTGGTCTCGCCAGTGCCCTCCCAAGATCCAGAATGGCGCCGCTCTCCCGTGCCCCGCTGAAAGCAGGTTTTCACCCAGGCTTCCCAACTCTGGCCTGGCGTGAGGGCATGCACTCCCAGGCAGGCTTTCCTGGTCTAGCAGGCTTGGGCTTGGACCTTTCCCAGTGCTGTGGCTGCACACACTGGGCAACTCACAATTCTTCCAAGCTGGCAACCACAGCCTGACTCCAGGTGCTTCTCAGTCTGAGCCCAGCTGGGTAGGGATGGATCTGGCGATTGGCGCTTCCCCAGGGGCCCTGTCAGTCTCTCGCAGCGCCCCCCGGCTGTGTGAGCGCCCGCTGGAGTCCCCGGCTGGAGTCCCCGGCTGGAGTCCCCCGGTATTGGGAATGCGCACCACTGGGACTGCGCACCACTGGGACTTCGCGCCACCGGGAATGCACGCCACCGGGAATGCACGCCACCGGGAATACACAGGATTCCCAGACTTCCAAGCTGGTGACCACACTGGATTCTGGATGCTTCTCAGTCTGAGCCCAGCTGGGTAGGGATGGATCTGGCGATTGGCGCTTCCCCAGGGGCCCTGTAAGTGGAGCGCAGTGCCCCGATGCTGTGTGAGCGCCCGCTGGAGTCCCCCGGTATCAGGAATGCACACCTCCGGGAATGCGCACCACACAGACCTCCAAGCCCGCAACTACAGCCTGCCTTCAGGTGCTTCTCAGCCTGCGCCCGGCTGGATAGGGAGGGAGCTGGTGACTGGTGCTCTTCCAGGGGCACTGACTGTATCCCGAATCACCCCCGAGACTGTGGGAGCACCGGCTCAGGCTACTGGGAGTGCTGGGGCCCCTCAGTTCCCCAAACTGGCAAACACAGCCTGACTCCACGGGTTATCAGAGTTCTCAGGTTTGCTTCCCAATGCTCACTCCTCTCTCTGCCACTACAGGCAAACCGATCTCTCCTGGTGATTTCCAAACTGCACCCTGCTGGTTAGAGAGGATGCCAGTGACTAGTTCTCTCATAGGGTTGTCCTTGTTGCCCTCCCTCGGCTCTCAGAGATCAGGGCGGCCCTGCCAGGGCCCTGGCACCGCCGGCAAAGGGCCCGAAGCCTCTGTGCTGTTCCCTCGTACCTTGCTGATCTGAGGTCCGTCTCCTCTCCTCAACCTTTGGTCATTCAGTGTCCGCTAAACTCTCTGGAGTCCTGCCGTCCCATATGCTGGGTCCCTGTTGGGTGTTCGCCGTGCTCCTCTGCAGAGCAGCCTGGTTTTTCTCTGGCTCGTGAAGGGAAGCGAAATCCTTTGTCCTACTCCACCGCCATCTTCCCCATCTCCCGGAGCTCCTACTTTTTGCAACAACATGGATGGAACTAGAAAGCATTATGGTGAGTGAAATAAGCCAGGTGTTGATGGACAAATACCATATGATGTCATCTTTAACAGGAATCTAAACAACAAAGCCAACAAGCAAACAAAATATAACCAAAGACACTGAGATAGAGAACAGGCTGACAGTGAGCAGAGGGAAGAGGGGAGGGAATTTCAGGGGAAATAGGGGAGGGATTTAGAGGAGCATATATAAAGAATACATGGACAACAACTGAGAAGGGTGGAAATGGGAGGGAGGGGGGAGGATGGGGGGTAGGATGGGATGGGAGTAACAGACAGAAAACTGTACTTGAAAAATAATTAAATAAATTTTTAAAAAAAGAATAGTATGGAAATGGAGAAGCCAAAAAAATAAAATAAAGAAAAAGAAAACATGGCTTGCAAATCTAGACTAGGAAAACGGGTGCAGTTTTCCAAGTCTAGTTTTCCAAGCCCAGATCCACCTAAGAAGGAAAATATCTCGCTTGGGAGGTAAGGGAAAACTAGGCCGCCTTGCTGGAAAGTTGTTTTTGGAATGGGTTACAGGTTTTTCGGACGTTAATTAGGCTTCTCCAGTTCTGTGTTAAATTTTCCAAGTCTAGAGAAACAACAGTGGGCTTGGAAAACTACCTGCTGTTTATGCTCCTTATTTTCTATAACTCCTCCCCTCTTTTCCTCCTTATTGTCGGTAACTTCTCCCCTCTTCTTCTCCTTCCACTCCCGTGTTGCTAACCCTCCATGTGATCTCCATTTCTTTGGTTCTACTCCTGATCTAGCTGTCCTCTTAGTTTGCTTTTGTTTTAGGTGTGGTAGTTAATAACTGTGATTTTGCTGTCTTTTCACTGTTTGTATTGTTTGTCTTCTTTTTCTTAGATAAGTCCCTTTAACATTTCATATAATAAGGGCTTGATGACAATGAACTCCTGAATCTGACCTTATCTGAGAAGTGCTTTATCTTCCCTTCCATTCTAAATGAAAGCTTTGCTGGATAGAGCAGTCTTGGATGTATGTCTTTGCATTTCATGACTTGAAATACTTCTTTCCTTACAGTCTGTTTTGAGAAATCAGCTGACAGCATGATAGGAACTTTTTTTGTAGGTGACTGTCCCCTTTTCTCTTCCTGCTTCTGGGATTCTCTCCTTCATTTTAATCTTGGCTAATGTAATTATGATGTGCCTTGGTGTGTTCCTTCTTGGGTCCACCTTCTTTGGGACTCCCTGAGCTTTCTGGATTTCCTGGAAGTCCATTTTCTTTGCCAGATTGGGGAAGTTCTCCTTTATTATTTGTTCATATAAGTTTTCTACTTGTTGCTCTTCTTCTTCCCCTTCTGGTACCCCTATAATTTGGATGTTGGAATATTTCAAGATGTCTGGAGGTTTCTAAGCCTCTCCTCATTTGTTCTGAATTCTTGTTTCTTCATACTTTTCTGTTTCGTTGTTTTTTTTTCTTTTTTCTGGTCCACTCCAATTATTGGCATCCCAGAGTCCTTTCCCTCACTATTGGTTTTTGGTGCATTTCCCTTCATTCTTCTTAGTTTAGCCTTCATTTGTTCCTCTAATTTGTGACTAAAATCAACCAGTTCTGTGAGCATCCTGATCACCAGTATTTTGAACTGTGCATCTGATAGGTTAGCTTGGTGGCTTAGAAGTATTGACTCTGGGGCTTTGGTCTGTTTTTCTTTAGCCATAATGTTTTGGTCTGTTTGTGCCTGTTACATATGAGAGGCAAAGCCTTAGGTGTTCACCAGTGTGGGGCAACCCAGTCACTGGGTTATCATGCTGTATGTGGGGTGGGTTTGAAGAGGGACAATTGCACGTGTTCCATGCTCTCTGTCCCTTTGGTCCCCTCTGCTGCTCCCTGCAAGAACATTGGACCCCTCTGGTGCTGGTTCCCAGTGTGTGGGCTTGTGCACCCTCCAGGACCCTGTGGGTCTCTCCAACAAAGTCTCTGTGAGCCTAAGAGCTTCTCCTGGCACCTCAGCCCCGAATGTCTTTCCAATTGGTTTTTTTTTAGGCTTGAATTTCTATTGCTGGGTCCCTAGTTTGCGTGGTCTGTCTCACTTCTTGCTCCTTTGCCTGGTTTATCTGCATGCAAATGTGTGACTGTGGTCTGCCAGCCACCTTGTTCCCCCAACTGGGTCAGCCTGTTGCCACCCCATGCCTGGGATCTGCCAACTGCCACCTGCACACCAGGGCTGCTTTTTGCTGTGCTACCCTGCTCCACCAGCTGCTGACTTCACCCCTCTTACCGGTCTGGCAGAATGATTCTTTGTTGTGGGACTTATGTACAGTTCAATTTTCTGTGTTCTGATTGCATTTTTGTTACTAAAATTTTGTTGTCTGTAAACTTGGTTGTGTGAGGAGGCAGAGTTATTCCACCTATGCCTCCATCTTGGCCAGAAATGAGTTTGACAGTTTTAACTCTAGGATTTTTCGGAATAGTTTGAGAAGAATCGAGGTTGGCTCTTCTCTAAATAATTCATAAAATTATCCTATAAAACTCCCTGGCCTAGGGCTTTTGTGTGCTGGTAGTTGTTCATTACTGCTTCAGTTTCACTAACTGTTAGTCTTTTTAGGCTTTCTGCTTCTTCTTGATTCAGTTTTAGAAAATTATAAGTTTCTAGACATTGGTCCATTTCACCCACATTGTCAAATTTCTTGGCATGTATTTGTTCATAGTAATTTCTTATGATCTTTTGTAATTCTAAGGTATTGGTTATAATTTCTGCTCTTTGGTTTCTTATTTTATTTATTTGGGTCCTCTCTCTTTTTTCTTTTTCAAAATGTTATGTATTTATTTTTTTAGACAATGTAAGGAAGGAGAGAAACATCAATATGTGGTTGCCCACCACACACCCCGTACTGAGGACCTGGCCTGTAACCCAGGAATGTGTCCTGACTGGAAATAGAACTAGAGACCTTTAAGTTCATAGGCCAGCAGTCAATCCACTGAGCCACATAAAGGGGGCTCCCTTTTTCTTGATGAATCTAATCAAAGGCTTTTCTTTTTTGTTTACTTTTTCAAAGAAAAGATAAAGCTCCTGGATTTATTCATCCTTTGAATTGTTATTTTAGTCTCTACACAATTTAAATCTGTTCTGATCTTGGTTACTTCCTTCCTTCTACTTGCTCTGGGCTTTCTTGTTGCTCCTGTAGTTTTTCTACATTCTGATTAGGTCATTTATATTTGATTTTTTTAGGGAAGTCTGTATGACTCTGAACTTCTCTCTCAGATGTGCTTTCTTTGGGTCCCACAGGTTTGGGGTTGTTGTGTGTTCATTTTCATTTGTTTCCAGAAACATTTTGATTTATTCTTTGAACTCACTGGTTATCCATTAATTGTTTAATAACATGCTCTTCAGTCTCCATGTATTTGACGGTTTTTGAGTTTTTTCCTAGAGGTTGGTTTCTAATATCAAGCCATTGTAATCCTAGAAAATGTTTGATATTATTTCAATTTTCTTAGAAATTTTGAGAATTGTTTTCTTTATGTTTTGCCCCAACATGTGGTCTATCTTTGAAATTGCTCAATATATATTGGGAAAACATGTAGTTTTTTTGTGTGTTTTGGGAATTAAAGTTTCTACATATATCAGTTAAGCTCATTAGATCTAGTGTGTCATTCAGTGCCACATTTTTTTCTTGATTTTTTTGTTTGGAAGTTCTGTCATACATTTTTGTTGCAGATAATTTTTAAACATAATGTTACACTAATATTTTGAAGATTTAAAGCCTTTTTCCTGTTTGTTTTAATGTTGATCAAATGATTAGATGTTAGTTTTAGACTCTACACAAACCAATAGGAAACATGTAAGCTACTATAAGCATAAGCACAGGGGATTATTTTTAGGCTGCTGAGTTTTCTTTTGAAATTTAATCTTCATTGTGAATTTTTCATTACCATTTAGTGCACTTATAAATCCCTCCCCCCAACAATCACCACACTCTCATCCATGTCTATGAGTCCGTTCTTTTTGGGCAATCCCTTCCCCACTCATCTCCCCCCACTAGCAGTTATCCCGCTCTCCATCTATAGGTCTGTTGCCTTTTTTTGTTAGTTAAGTTTTTTCATTAGATTCCACATATGAGTGAAAAAATCATGGTTTTTGTCTTTTCCTGACTGGCTTATTTCACTTAGCATAATCTTCTCCACGTTCATTTATACTTTTCCAAAAGGTAAAGCTGTCTTATTTTTATGACTGAGTAGTATTCCATTGTGTAAATGTCACACAGTTGTTTTACCTTCTCATCTACTGATGAACACTTGGGCTGCTTCCATATACTGGAGGTTGTAAATAATGCTTCAATAATCATAGGGATACTTACATTCTTTTGAATTAGTGTTTTGGGTTTTTTTATATACATTTCCAGAAGTGGGAATGATGGGTCTGAAGACAGATATATTTTTAACTTTTTGAGGAATCTCCATACTGCTTTCTGTCGTGGTTGCACCAGTCTACATTCCCACTGTAGCAGACCCTGTCCATCAGAGTCTGCCTGTTGTGGCTTACAATGAGAATCAATACAGAGGCGACAACAATCCTGTGTGGAAAAAGGGAACAACATGGCTGCTATCTCAAGAAGAGGGTGCCTCTGGATGCCTCCACCACTCCCTCAAGAGAAAAGTGCCCCAACGCTTGCCTAGACAGGCTTTTATTATTTTCTTGGTGTCTTACATCAAAGATCAATTTATTAGCTATTATATAGAATACTATTGCCTACATCTTGGTACAATCAAGGAAATAAAAATAACATGGGGATGTGGATGGCAATGAGCTGATTAGCTCTGTCCTTGGAAGAGCTCACAGGCTTTGGAAATTACCTTGAAGATAGACAATATACATCTGTTGCTTTAGACCAGGGTGAGAGATTTTTAGCAAGAGCAAGCTATACCAATCTGTAAGCATTTTCTAGGCCTGATTCCCATGGGAAAACTCGGTTTGCAAGTCTGAGTTCTGCTCAACACTTCGCATCTGTAGGTTTTCCATACAGAGCGGAGTCACATTTGCCACGCCAAGACAAACCGGTCCCCTACAATTCCCCCTACCCTTATTTTTTGTTAAGGCTGTTGTGGTGATACATCCCACAAAACTTGCTACTTGCTGGTCTCTTTTGCGACCCTGGCCGAAAAATTTGTAAATGCACCATAATATACAAAACATTATTGAAATCAGTAATCAGGCTCTGGCTGGTGTAGCTCAGTGGATTGAGCACAGGCCTGCGAAACAGACAATCGCAGTTCAATTCCCAGTCAGGGCACATGCCTGGGATGCAGGCTGGTTCCCTGCAGGCCAACTCCCAGCAGGGGACGCAGGAAAGGCAACCATACATTGATGTTTCTCTCCCTCTCTCCTTCCCCTCTAAAGATAAATAAATAAAATTTAAGAAAAAATAAAAGTAAAAAAAATAAAATCAGTAATCAACCAGTGGCTCCAGTGACCCACAATCTCAGGTTGAGTCCATCAAACCATTGTTTTGGGTTTAATGAGCCAAGATTATCACTAAGGTTTTGAAGAATCTCCTGTTAAGTATTCAATGTTCTGCAACTGTTTGTGTAACCCCAGTTACTATTTATTGATGTGTCCCTTTAAATTAGTAGAAAAGTCTCCTCTTAGGTGTTGTTGAATATCGCTCCTGGAATATTGGCTGGAGTTTCATTGTGGTGGGGTGACAAACAGTTTGGAGAAAACAGGATCACAGGTCAGCTGCTGATGGATCACTAGTGCCTCCTGGCATTCACCAATCCAGTTGAGTGCTGATTCAACTGCGGAAAGTCGACTCAGGATTTCTTGATCAATCTGGGCCTGTTGAAGCATTTCTAAAGTGGAATTGGTTAGGAGAATATTAACAGTATGAGCAGTTTGAACTGACCCAATGAGGACAGTGGTTGCCATGGCTGCAGTAGCGGCAAAAACTACAGCAGAAACAATAAATACAATTAAAGTGCCAACAAACTGTCAGACTCTTAAAAAGGCCAGTGCATTGTTTAGCTCTATTATGCCATGGGGATCTTCTCATTCTCTGGTTACATTAACGGTACCCATATCTGAGTTTGTCTCTTAACTATATAAACTGTCGTGGGACTTAACTGAGTAATATTGCAATGTGTAAGACAGCAGGCATATATGTAGCCTGCAGGAACAGGCAAAGAATAAATTTTTGCTGGTTTATTATAAAAGACTTGAGCTGTCCCTGGAATTGCCAAAAACAAGTAAGGGTGAGAGGTACAAACTCTGACCCAATCTTGTTTTAGAGGGTCAATTTGATAAAAACATCCTTGTATACCTCTAGGGTCACGTACAATTCTTATATACAGAGGCATTCTAATAATAAAAGGCATTCTATTTTCCATGAGGTGTAATGCCAAGGGCTAGTGTCATTAGAAGAAACAATTCTGATAATAAGTGTCCCAGTACAGGGCCCCTCCCACCACATATTAGTATATGGGATTTCAGGCAGAGCCGAAACTATTGTTTTGTCGAACTTAGCCTGTACTTTCCAATTAGCTCCCCAGTTCTCGACCACAAAAGGATTTTTGGGGAGAAAAGCAATAGTGGCATTCGGTCTTCTGCACAAAGACCAAGAGATTGAGTCTTTGTGGCTCTTGTCCAAATTACAAGGAGGAATTGGAGAGGGATTGAGAGTATGATCAACCTTCTTCTAAGTGTGCAAGCCAATTAGAGTTATTATGGAAAACTGATAGTAATTACTATATTTCTCTTTGCTTGCAGCATAAAGTTGCTCCTTTAAAGGAAAACACAAAGTGTCAATAAGAATAGAAAAATAAATTAGTAAATACTTAGCAACATAGACTCCATTTTTTGGCACCAGAATCCGGTGCTTGTTTTCTGCTAGTTGACCAGTGTTAGCTGGGCCACGTGGTCTGCTAGCTGATTGGTTTTTATCTGCATGTAGCAGAGCTTGGTGTCTGTTTTGTTATCAAGCTTCACCCTTTTAGCTGGAAGCCAGACAGGACCTGTAGGGGTGGAAACATATGCATACCCACTTACCCATATTAAAAGGTCTACAGGACCCAGTCAAGTACTATCTCCCAGAGCATCTCTATACAAGACCTGAGGGTAAGGTGGTTTTGGTTGTTTAGCTTGAAAATGTTTCTCAATTGGAGTATGGAGTGATTCATCACAGTTTAGAAAATTATAAGTAAACATAGCTAACATAGTCAAATTTTGAGGGGTAGACTCCTGACTCCTCCTTTTTTGTTTTTTAAAAAGATTTTTAAAGGTATGATGTGCCCGTTCAACAATTGCCTGATTGTTTGGATTATAAGGTATTTCTGTTTTATGTTGGATATTCCAATGCTGAAGTAAGGCTTGAGTAGAATGGGCAAGATATACTGGGCCGTTGTCAGTTTTAATTTGCTGAGGCATCTTAAATGACTGAAGGCTTAAGCCAATGAGCTTGTGTATTTCTTGCAGATTCTCCTTTTGAAGCAGATTCATGTAGGGCACCAGAGTAAGTATCAATAGAAATGTGAATGCATTTGAATTTTTCAAAGAGAGCATAATGAATGACATCTGTTTGCTAAATTATCTGAGAACTTAGTCCTTGAGGATTAACTCCTGTAAAATGAGGACATTCTCTAATAATTTGAAAGATGGTTATATGCCAAGGGCCCTATGTGACTTGATTGACTAATTGTTTTTCTTTGAGAATAGAATAGCCAGTTCTTTCCTGAGGAAATGATTAGTGTTTATAGGCACTGAGTTAAAAAAATATGGTACTTTGTTTTCTGGGGAGAAGGGCTTGTTCCCCCAGGGAGACAGTACACTTATATCTCACTCTTACAATAAAGGGTCACAGCCCTGGCATAAACAAGGAGGGTTCTTAACATTTCTGTAACACATCACACCTCCTATCCAATTTATAGCATGCTTTAGAATGACAAATTTATGAACACATTCATAACTTTTAAAAAACAGTTTTTCTCTACTGGAAAATGCATTTACTTTTTTAAAAAAAATCTTGGTGATTACTACACTTGTGCAATGTGCTCAAAAGTGAGCTGTCTCGTTATGTAGTGCCCTTGAAAATTTTTAGGGATGTGGAAGAAGAGGGAGGGAAGATATTAATCTCAGCATAGCTTGTTCCCAGGACTGAGGCAGTCCCTGGGTCTTCAGAAAGAGGATTCAGAATGGTTAAAAGACACATTTTCTCATTGTTTTTCTTTCTGGGCTTTTTACTGTCTAAGTGAGATCCTTTTTTTATTAATCAGTTTAAATTCTGAGTAGAATCTTTATGATGTAACAATATTAGAGACCTCATTCTATTTATTAAAACATGTTGAGACTGAGATGTTACTTTTAAAAACAGAAACAAAAACAAAATTCAGGCAAAGCAGTATTTTCAAATTAAATACTCTAAAGGAGGGAGTGAGACACTAGTCTTTATCTCACACCACCTGGTGCTGTTTCAACTTCTGCCCAACTTTTCCTAAATAACTAAGTCTCAAGATTCCTTATCCGGGAAATATTTATCAGCTTTCAAAAACTGCCAAATTAGCATAAAACATTGCTCTTGTTTGACAGCCTATACTTCTTGTTAAAAAGTTTCCATTTGTACTTTCAATTTCTGCCATCTCAGATTCCTCAGCCCGTATTAAACCTTAACGAATTAGCTATTGGGGAGTATAGTGTGGTGGGTCAAAAATGTACTGTTGGGGGAGAGGGGGAAGATGGCGACAGAGTAACACGGAGGGAACCCAGCTCCCGTGCATCTGGTAGAAAATCCAGGTGGATCTACTGAAGAACAGAATAATCAACCAACAATTACCCAACATTTATGAAAATAAGAGACCAGAGAGTGTGACAGAGGAACCAGACAGCTGCAGGTCAGTGAGGATTCCAGAAGGAGAGTGAGGACAAAAGTGGCTGTGCCTGCGGTCTCCTTGGCGGCAGGCTGCGCCCTTGGCAATCCCAAGGCAGGTGACCTCTGGCGGTGCATGAGTGCTGACGAGAAGTGGCGGGCAATCTGGCCTAGCACCATCAGTGGGAAACAGAAGCCTTTTCTGAAACCAGGGCTGGGGCGCCTGTGGGGGAAGGAACTCCAGAGGCCTGAACCCTGTGGGCTGGCAACAGACTCTGTGGGAGCCATGGGCCTGCTACCGGGTCCGTGGGAGAGAAATGACTCCCCCCTCCCTGTCTAGGTAGGCTGGGTAACCGGGCAGAGACCTGTGGACTTAAGTTAATGTAAAGGGTGGCAAGGGTGGAGGGTCCTATTCAACTGCGGACTCTGTGGTCAGTCGCCAGCCCACCAGCCCGCCAGCCCGGGGGATTTAAGAAGGACACTGTCATTGCCGATCTTTTGGGATTGGGCTAAGCTGAGAGGCAGGCTTTTTGGAGAAGTCTCTATTGGAAAGTGAACTGAGGTGCTGTGCAACAGCAGCTTGCCTCACAGCCCAACCACCCAGCAGCCATCCAGGGGAGGGGTGGGAAGACCTGGGTCTCACTGTGGGACTGAGAAGGACAGTGCCAGATACCACGGGACACAGGCAGCCTACCAGGGGTGTGGGAGCCCACATCCCAATCCGATAGCCTGGCTGGCACACTCGGGAGTGCGCCTGCGCGCCTGCATACCTGCCCTCACAGAGGCCCAGCCGGCCACAACCAGAAAAACCGGTTTGGACAGTTTGAAACGGAGAGAGGAAAGGTGGGCTTTGTTTGGATTTTTTTCCCGTATGTGTGTATGTGTGGTTTTTTCCCCTTTCCTTTTTCTTCCCGCTCTCAACTTCTTTTTTAAGTAATCATATCTCTTAAACTGAATTGTTGCTCTATCTTTCAATATCTGCCCCTCATTTCTTTTTCTTTGTGTCCAGTTTTAATGCTTCAATTCTCCCCAAATTTTCCGCGTATTCCTCCGTTCTCCTTACTTGTGTGTGTGTGTGTGTGTGTGTGGGTGTGTATGTGTGTGTATGTATGGGATTGTGTGTGGCTTAGTTTTCTTTCAGGTGTATTATTATTATTTTTTGCATTATTCTTACGTCTTTTTTTAATTTTAAGAATATCTTTGTATTCCTCCTCTTTCTGTACAGGTTTCCTAGTCCTGGCTGGTTATATTGTACTACCTGACAGGTTCCCACTGCTCTTTCCTCCACAGTGTATTGCTTATTTTCTATAATTCACTTGCTTTCATTTGGCATACTACCCAAGCTCTATACACCCCATTTAGACAGATCACATAGAGTCTATCACGTGAGTGTTGCTCTAATATTATTGTAAAAAAGAGCTCTTCTTTACAACGGTAATATTTCATAACACAGCTCTCGAACCTTAGACCACCTTACAGATTCCTGAATTCTATTACTCTATTTACTCACACACTACACCTAGTTACTAACCTGTACTCTCACCTTACCTCAAAATCTTACCACCCGCAAGCACACTGCTTTCTAGATACAACTCACAAGTTTCCTCTTCCCAACAAGAGACTTAACTTATGTCCATCCTTTATTAAAAATGGCATGCTGGGTTGAAGAGCACGGCTAACTCTATACATAGCCTAGAGATTGTCTATTTATTCTCTGCCCACTGTGTCTGTAAATAACATAAAATAATCTTC
Source organism: Sturnira hondurensis (assembly GCF_014824575.4). Classification (NCBI taxonomy): domain Eukaryota; kingdom Metazoa; phylum Chordata; class Mammalia; order Chiroptera; family Phyllostomidae; genus Sturnira; species Sturnira hondurensis. Next base: position 134,943 of record NW_028072862.1, on the reverse strand, counting down.
TGCTATCATAAACCATTTTGCCTCCCCCCCAACTGATCACACATGCAGAATAAAGAAAGAGGTAGGTGGAAGTGGAGAACACCAAGATACCTGCAGGAGACTGTACCACTGAATTTCACAGGTATCCTACCAAAGAAGTTCACACCATAAACCCAGAGAACCAGAACAAATCAATTTAAGAAGCTGAGGCCAACAAGAAGAGTATCACAAACAATGGGAAAACAAAGACACAATCCCGAAATGAAAGAAAAGGAGGAAGCCTCAGAAAGAATGTTAGATGAAATAGAGGCAAGTCAACTATCAGATGTGGAATTCAAAGCACTGGTTTATCAGGAAATTCAAAGAGCTTACAACGAGCTACCAGAAACTACAGGGGAACTACAATGAACTCCCTGTAAACTATACCAACATGAAAAAGGAAATAGAAACCAACAGTAAAGGCTAAGAGGAAATGAAGAATAAAATTTCTGAAATGAAGAACACAGTACAAGGTATGAAGAATAGAATTGATGAGGCGGAAGATTGCATAAGTGAAATCAAAGACAGGATAGAAAGAATCTCCCAGACAGACCAAGTAATGGAAAAGAGACTCAGAAAAAATGAGGAGACTTTAAGAGAAGTGCAGGACAATATGAAACATAACAATATCCGAATAATATGAATCCCAGAAGGAGAAGAAGAAGAACAAGGGATAGAAAAACCTACTTGAAAGAGTAATAACGGGAAATTTTCCTAAGTGGAGGAAAGATAAAGTCACACAAATCCAGGAATCACAGAGAGTCCCAAGCAGGTGAAACCCAAAGAGGCCTACTGAAAGACACATCATCATTAAAATGGCAAGCCTCCAAGACAAAGAGAAAATCCAAAAGACAGTAAGGGAGAAAAAGGAAGTAATATAAAAGGGGGTCCAAATAAGGCTGGCTACTGACTTCTCAATGGAAACGTTCCAAGCAAGAAGAGAATGGCAAGAAATATTCCAAGTATGAGAAACAGAGACCTACAACCAAGGCTACTTTATCCAGCAAGGCTCTCAATCAAGATAGAAGGCCAAATAAAGAGCTTCCAAGACAAAAGAAGTCTAAAAGAATATGCCTCCACCAAACCAGCTCTACAAGAATTACTAAAAGGGCTGCTTTAAGGAAAGGAAGGAAAAGAGAGAGACAGAGAGGAACACAAGTACATAATGGAAATGAATAAGTCCTATTCAATAATAACTTTAAATGTAAATGAATTAAATCCACCAATTAAAAGACATAGAATAGCTGAATGGATAAGAGAGCATGACCCACACATAAAATGACTACAAGAGACCCACCTCAGGTCAAAATACCACCACAGACCAAAAGTGAAAGGATGGAAACAAATTTTCCAAGCAAATGGAGAAGAAAAAAAAGCCAGGATAGCAATTCTCATATCAGACAAAATAGACTTCAAAAACAGGGCCATAAACAGAGACCTAGAAGGTCACTTCATATTATTCCAGGGAAGAATCCACCAAGAAGACATTAATATTGTAAATATATATGCACCCAACACAGGAGGACCAAAATATATAAAGAAAAGCCTAGAGGAACTCAACCAAGATATAGACACCAACACAATAATAGTAGGGGAATTTTACACCCCACTGTCAAAAATGGACAGATCTTCCAAACAAAATATCAATGAAGATATTGCAACATTCAACAAAACGCTAGATGAAATATACCTCATTGATATATATAGAGCCCTTCATTCCAAAGAAGCTATATACACATTCTTTTCAAATGCACATGGAACATTTTCAAAGATAGACCACATTATAGAACACAAAACGAGACTCAACAAATTCAGGAAAATTGAAATCATACCAAGCATTTTCTCTGATCACAAGGGACTGAAATTGGATTCTAACCCCACAGGAAAAAACCTAAAACACCCAAAATCTCGGAGACTGAATGGCATGCTATTAAACAATGAATTGGTCAATATAAAAAATTAGGGAAGAAATCAAAAATTTTCTGGAAACAAATGAAAATGAACTCACAAAACCCAAAACTTATGGGACATAGCCAAGGCAGTCCTGAGAGGGCAGTTCATGGCAATACAGGCTTACCTAAAGAAAATATAAACATTTCAAACAAACAACCTAATCCGATGCCTCTAAGAATTCGAGGAACAACAACAAAAACAGCCCAGAGCAAGTAGAAGGAAGGAAATAACCAAGATCAGAGCAGAATTAAATGACATAGAGACTAAAAGCACAATTCTAAGGATCAATGAATCCAGCAGTTGGTTTTTTGAAAAGATAAACAAAATAGATAAACCTTTAAGTAGGCTCATCAAGAAAAAAAGAGAGAGGACCCAAATAAACACAATCAGAAATGAAAGAGGAGAGATTACAACTGATACCACAGAAATAGAAGGGATTGTAAGGAATTACTGTGCAGAGCTGTATGCCAAGAAATTTGAAAATATAGGTGAAATAGACAAATTTCTAAAAATATATAATCTTCCAAAACTCAATGAAGAGGAAGTAGAAAGCCTGAACAGGCCAATAACAGCAGATGAAACTGAAGAAGTGATCAAAAAACTCCCATCCCACAAAAGCCCTGGACCAGATGGTTTCACAGGAGAATTCTACAAAGCTTTTAAGGGAGAACTAACCCCGATTCTTCACAGACTATTTCAAAAAGTCCAAAAGGAGGGAAAATTACCCATCTCTTTTTATGAAGCAAACATCATCCTAATGGCAAAGCCAGATACAGACACATCAAAGAAAGAAAATTTCAGCCCAATATCGCTGATGAACATAGATGCTGAAATCCTCAATAAAATATTAGCAAATTGCATCCAACAATACATCAAAAAGATAATACACCACGACCAAGTGGTTCATCACAGGGATGCAAGGTTGGTTCAATATCCACAAATCAGTAAATGTAATACACCACATAAACAAAAGCAATGACAAAAATCACATGATCATATCAATAGATGCGGAAAAAGCTTTTAATACAGTGCAACACCCATTTATAATAAAGGTACTCAGAAAAATGGAATAGAGGGAACATTCCTCAATATAATAAAGGCCATATATGAAAGACCTACAGCCAACATCATACTCAATGGACAAAAACTAAAATCTTTTCCACTAAGATCAGGAAGAAGACAAGGTTGTCCACTTTCACCACTTCTATTCAATATAGTATTGGAAATTCTAGTCACAGCGATCAGACAAAAAAAAGAAATAAAAGGCATCCAAATCGGAAAGGAGGAAACAAAACTGTCATTGTTTGCAGATGACATGATAGTGTACATGGAAAATCCTATAGACTCTACCAAAAAACTGCTCGAACTAATAAATGAATTTGGCAAAACAGCGTGTTACAAAGTCAATATCCAGATTTCAAAGGCATTTTTGTATACTAACAATGAAACAGCAGAAGCAGAAATCAAGAAAAAAATCCCACCCAATATAAGAAAAACAAAAATAAAATACCTAGGAATAAACCTAACCAAGGAGGTAAAAGACCTGAATACAGAAAACTACACAACACTGAAGAAAGAAATCAAGGAAGACACAAATAAATGGAAACATTCCGTGTTCGTGGATTGGAAGAATTAACATCATCAAAATGTCCGTACTATCCAAAGCAATTACAGATTCAATGCAATACCTATTAAAGTGCCAATGGCATATTTCACAGACATAGAACAAACACTTCAAAAATTCATATGGAACCATAAATGACACCAAATAGCAGCTACAATTTTGAGAAAGAAGAACAAAGTAGGAAGGATTACAATAACTGATATCAAACTGTATTACAGGGCCACTAATCAAAACAGCCTGGTACTGGCATAAAGACGGGCACATAGACCAGTGGAATAGAACATAGAGCCCAGAATAAACCCAAATCTCTACAGTCAATTAATATTCAACAAAGGGGACAGTAACATAAAATGAAGTAAAGATAGCCTCTTCAACAACTGGTGTTGGAGAATTGGACAGGTACATGCAAAATATTGAAACTCGAGCACCAACTTACACCATACACCAAAATAAATTCAAGGTGGATAAAAGACATAAATATGAGCCGTGAAATCATTAAAGCCCTAGAGGAGGGCATTGGCAGGAAAATCTCAGATATTCCACGCAGCAATATTTTTACTGATATGTCCCCTAGAGCAAGGGACATAAAGGAAAGTATTAACAAATGAGATCTCATCAAACTTAAAAGCTTCTGCATGGCTAAGGAAAACAGTATCAAGATAAAAAGAGAAGCAACAGCTTGGGAAAATATATTTGCCAATGTTACCTCAGACAAAGGTTTAATCTCCAAAATATACAAAGAACTCACATGACTCCACTCAAAGAAGACGAGCAACCCAATCAAAAAATGGGCAAAGGACCTGAACAGACACTTCACCAAGGAGGACATACAGAGAGTCCAGAGACACATGAAAAGATGCTCGATATCACTAGCTATCAGAGAGATGCAAATTAAAACCACAATGAGATACCACTTAACACCAGTCAGAATGGCTACCATAAACGAAGAAATAAACAAGTGTTGGAGAGGTTGTGGGGAAAAGGGGACTCTAGTTCACTGTTGGTGGGATTGCAGACTGGTACAACCACTATGGAAAACAGTATGGAATTTTCTAAGAAAACTAAAAATGGACGTGCCTTTTGACCCAGCAATTCCACTGCTAGGAGTATATCCTAAGAACCCTGAAACACCAATCCAAAAGAACCTATGTACCCCAATGTTCATAGCAGCAGAATTTACAATAGCCAAGAGTTCGAAGCAACCTAGATGCCCATCGGTCAATGACTGGATCAAAAAACTATGGTACATTTACACAATGGAATTCTATGCTGCAGAAAGGAAGAAGGACCTCCTACCCTTGGTAACATCATGGATGGAACTGGAAAGCATTATGCTGAGCGAAATAAGCCAAGCAGTGAAAGACAAATACCATATGACATCACCTTTAACAGGAATCTAAACAACAAAACAAACAAGCAAGCAAAATGTAACCAAAGACACTGAAATACAGAACGTGCTGACAGGGTCCAAAGGGGAGAGAATCACAGGGGAAAAGCAGAAGGACTTCCATGAACAAGTGTAAAGGACACATGGACAACAACTAAGGTGGGGGGAGAAAATGGGAGGGAGGTGGGAGCACTGGGGGGCGGCAGGGCTGGGAATACAAGACAGAAAACTGTACATGAACAAGAATTATACTTAAAAAAAATAAAAAATGAAAAAAACAAAACAAAAAATGTACTGTTGGTGAAAACCATCAGGCAGGGCTGCCTGTTATTCAGGGTACCCTAACCCTTACCCCGCTTAGGAGTTTCAGATTTTTCCCACCTCTCTAAGACTGCGAGGGAGGGCTCGAAACGCCAGGTGACCAACCTCTGTATCGTGTTCCCTGACCGAGCTCAGAGGTAAATTCCTGTGAGTGAAATCATCTGTGAGGCCCCTTGGCACCTCAGGGATTGACCCCAGACATCTCCGCAAGGCCCCTACTCACGTAGGAATGCTTGAGATCTCCAGCCGGAGGGAGGAAATGCCTCTTAACTTAGGTGTCTGAGACACTCATAAACAACACTATTAACTAACTTTGAGTTCTGAAAGCAATCTTTGGAGTCTGGTTAAAACTGAAATACTCATTTACTATCTGCTTTTCTGTTTACAGGCAGGTGGAGAGAAAAGGCAGAACCAAAAGCGTTGCAAAAAGCAGCTTTTAAAGAAAGAATGCAGAGGCACTTGTAAAAAAAGCTAATTGAAAGGAAAGTTTATTGCTCCCTCTCCCAAGTCTAAAACCTGATTGGGGATTGTGCCACGGGTATGGGCTCATGAGTGTGTTTTACAGTGTGCCTCTTGTTGCATGGGCTTTTGCTTGCAGTTGGCAGGAAACCTAGTGTTCTTTCCTGGCCCATGTCCAACTCATACCTGTCACAGGTGACTTTGTTGCGGTGAGCTCCCTTATGGCTCTTAAATGCTTGACTTGTGCCTGTGGGGTGCGACAATTGCGCGCATGCGTGAGAGTGAGAGAGAGAGAGAGAGAGAGAGAGTAAGGCTTCTGCTTACTATAAAGAATGTGTGTTATGTTTCATGTTACGTCTAAAAAAAAAAAGAACGTGTGGTAGCAGAGGGAGCAACCTTGGAAAAATATCTTTTTCCATAAAATACAACACAACCTGCGCCCTCTGAGAAGCACCCGGGGTCGTCGGCCCTTACCTGGGCTATTGCGTGCGTGCCACCCACATTGGTGTGTTGACCACAACCTTAAAGCCTGGCTGAGAGCCTTCACATCCCTGTTCCTGGGCCCCAGATGTATCAGACCCTGCCCAGCAGAGTCCGCCTGTTGTGGCTGATGAGGAGGATCAATGCACAGGCAACAACAATCCTGTGCGGGAAAAGGGAACAACATGGCTGCTCTCTCAAGAAAGAGTGCCTCTAGATGTCTCCACCACTCCCTCAAGAGGGAAGTGCCCTGACCCTTGTCTAGACAGACTTTTATTATTTTCTTGGGATTGTACATCAAAGAGAGATTTATTATCTATCACATAGAATATTACTGTCTACATTCTAGGTACAATCAAGGAAATAAAAATAACATGCAGAGGCAATGAGCTGGCTAGCTCTCCTTGGGAGAGCTCACACAGAGTTTGGAAATTACCTTGAAGATAGACAATAGACATCTGTTACTTTAGACCAGGGTGAGCGACTTTTAGCAAGAGCAAGCCATAACAATCTGTAAGCATTTTCTAGGCCTGATTCCCACGGGAAAACTCAGTTTGCAAGTCTGAGTTCTGCCCACCACTTCGCATCTGTAGGTTTTCCATACAGAGCTGAATCACATTTGCCAGGCTAAGACAAACCGTTCCCCTATATCCCACCATCAATGCAAAAGTGTTCCCGTATTTCCATATCCTCACCACCACTTCATTTTTTATTTATTCACAATAGCAATTCTGACAGGTGTGAGATGGTATTTCATTGTGGTTTTATTTGCACACCTCTGATGATTAGTGAAATCGAGCAATTTTTCACATATCTATTGGCCATTTGTATGTCTCCCTCTTGGGAGACATGTATAATCACACCCTTTGTCCATTTATAATTGGGTTGTTTTGGATTTTGGTTTCTTTTTTTTTTTTTGCTGCTGTTTCATAAGTTTTTAATAATTTTTTATATTAACACCTTATCAGATATTTGGTGAATATGTTCTCCTATTCTGTAGGTTTTCTTATTATTTTGATGATTTCCTTTGATCTAAAAAAACTTTTTAGTTTGATGTAGTCCCATTTGTTTATTTTTTCTTTTGTTTCTCTTACCTGAGGAAATATATCAGACAAAACATTGCTATGAACAATATCTGAGAATGGTATTTTGCTGCCTATGTTTTCTTCTAGGATTTTTATGATTTCAGATCTAACATTTAAGTCTTTGATCTACTTTGAATTTATTATTGTGTGTGATGTAAGAAGGTGGTCTAGTTTCATTTGTCTGCAATTTTATGTCCAATTTTCCTAACACCGTTTATTTAATAGATTATCATTAGCCCTTTTTATGTGCTCACTCCCTCTGTCAAATATTAATTGACTACAGAGGTGTGTGTTTATTTCTGGGCTCTCTATACTACTCCACTGATCTATGCATCTGTTTCTATGCCAGTATCACACTGTTTTGATTGCTATGGTCTTTTAGTCTGATATTAGGTAGCATGATTTCTCCAACTTTGCTCTTTTTTCTCAGGATTGCTATTGCTAAGCAGGCCTTTTCTGGTTCCATGTAAATTCTTTTCTTTACATTGTTGTAGGCTCTTTTTAAAAAAAAAAGATTTTATTTATTTATTTTTAGACAGAGGAGAAGGGGAGGACAAAGACAGGAAGAGAAACATCAATGTGCAGTTGTCTGTCATGCGCCCTGCACTGGGATACTAGCTCACAACCCAGGCATGTGTCCTGACCAAGAATCAAACTAGCAACCCTTTATTTCGCAGGCCACACTCAATCCACTGAGCTACACTGGCCAGGATCCATATAAACTCTTTTTTTTATTTAACTCTTGTTTAAGTACAGTTTTCTTTCTTGTATTCCCACCCCTGCCCTCCCCCAGTGCTCCCCACCTCCCTCGCGTCTCTGCCCCCACCTTAGTTATTGTCCATGTGTCCTTTATACTTGTTCATGTGAGTACTTCCCCTTTTCCTCTGTGATTCTCTCCCCTCTCCCCTGTAGATGTCTCAGCACGTTCTGTGTTTCAGTGTCTTTGGTTACATTTTGCTTGCTTGTTTGTTTTGTTGTTTAGATTCCTGTTAAAGGTGATGTCATATGGTATTTGTCTTTCACTGCTTGGCTTATTTCGCTCAGCATAATGCTTTCCAGTTCCATCCATGATGTTGCAAAAGGTAGGAGGTCCTTCTTCCTTTCTGCAGCATAGAATTCCATTGTGTAAATGTACCATAGTTTTTTGATCCAGTCATTGACCGATGGGCATCTAGGTTGCTTCGAACTCTTGGCTATTGTAAATTCTGCTGCTATGAACATTGGGGTACATAGGTTCTTTTGGATTGGTGTTTCAGGGTTCTTAGGATATACTCCTAGCAGTGGAATTGCTGGGTCAAAAGGCACATCCATTTTTAGTTTTCTGAGAAAATTCCATACTGTTTTCCATAGTGGTTGTACCAGTCTGCAATCCCACCAACAGTGAACTAGAGTCCCCTTTTCCCCACAACCTCTCCAACACTTGTTGTTTGTTTCTTCGTTCATGGTGGCCATTCTGACTGGTGTTAAGTGGTATCTCATTGTGGTTTTAATTTGCATCTCTCTGATAGCTAGTGATATCAAGCATCTTTTCATGTGTCTCTGGATCCTCTGTATGTCCTCCTTGGAGAAATGTCTGTTCAAGTCCTTTGCCATTTTTTAATTGGGTTGCTGGTCTTCTTTGAGTAGAGTCGTGTGAGTTCTTTGTATATTTTGGAGATTAAACCTTTGTCTGAGGTGTCATTGGCAAATATGTTTTCCCAAGCTGTTGCTTCTCTTTTTATCTTGATACTGTTTTCCTTAACCATGCAGAAGCTTTTAATTTTGATGAGGTCCCATTTGTTTATTCTTTCCCTTATTACCCTTGCTCTAGGGGACATATCAGTAAAAATATTGCTGCGTGGAATATCTGAGATTTTCCTGCCAATACTCTCCTCTAGGGCTTTAATGGTTTCACGGCTTATATTTCAGTCTTCTATCCACCTTGAATTTATTTTGGTGTATGGTGTAAGTTGGTGCTCAAGTTTCATTTTTTTGCATGTAGCTGTCCAGTTCTCCCAACACCATTTGTTGAAAAGGCTGTCTTTACTCCATTTTATGTTATTGCCCCCTTTGTTGAATATTAATTGACTGTAGAGAGTTGGGTTTATTTCTGGGCTCTCTGTTCTATTCCATTGGTCTATGTGCCTGTTTTTGTGCCAGTACCAGGCTGTTTTGATTACAGTGGCCTTGTAATACAGTTTGATATCAGGTATTGTGATCCCTCCTACTTTGTTCTTCTTTCTCAAAATTGCAGCAGCTATTCGGGGTCTTTTCTGGTTCCATATAAATTTTTGAAGTGTTTGTTCTATGTCTGTGAAATACGCCATTGGTACTTTAATAGGTATTGCATTGAATCTGTAAATTGCTTTGGGTAGTATGGACATTTTGATGATGTTAATTCTTCCAATCCATGAACACGGTATATGTTTCCATTTATTTGTGTCTTCCTTGATTTCTTTCTTCAGTGTTGTGTAGTTTTCTGCATACAGGTCTTTTACCTCCTTGGTTAGATTTATTCCCAGATATTTTATTTTTCTTTTTGCTATATCAAATGGGATTTTTTTCTTGATTTCTGCTTCTGCTGTTTCATTGTTAGTATACAAAAATGCCTTTGAAATCTGGATATTGACTTTGTAACACGCTGTTTTGCCAAATTCATTTATTAGTTCAAGCAGTTTTTTGGTAGAGTCTATAGGATTTTCCATGTACACTATCATGTCATCTGCAAACAATGACAGTTTTGTTTCCTCCTTTCCGATTTGGATGCCTTTTATTTCTTTTTTTTGTCTGATCGCTGTGACTAGAATTTCCAATACTATATTGAATAGAAGTGGTGAAAGTGGACAACCTTGTCTTCTTCCTGATCTTAGTGGAAAAGATTTTAGTTTTTGTCCATTGAGTATGATGTTGGCTGTAGGTCTTTCATATATGGCCTTTATTATATTGAGGAATGTTCCCTCTATTCCACTTTTCTGAATACCTTTATTATAAATGGGTGTTGTATTTTATTAAAAGCTTTTTCTGCATCTATTGATATGATCATGTGGTTTTTGTGTTTGCTTTTGTTTATGTGGTGTATTACATTTACTGATTTACGAATATTGAACCATCCTTGCATCCCTGGGATGAATCCCACTTGGTCGTGGTGTATTATCTTTTTGATGTATTGTTGGATGCGATTTGCTAATATTTTATTGAGGATTTTAGCGTCTATGTTCATCAGCGATATTGGCCTGAAGTTTTCTTTCTTTGTTGTGTCTCTATCTGGTTTTGGAATTAGGATGATGTTGGCTTCATAAAAAGAGTTGGGGATTTTTCCCTCCTTTTGGATTTTTTGAAATAGTCTGTGAAGAATCGGGGTTAGTTCTCCCTTAAAAGCTTTGTAGAATTCTCCTGTGAAACCATCTGGTCCAGGGATTTTGTGGAATGGGAGTTTTTTGATCACTTCTTCAGTTTCATCTGCTGTTATTGGCCTGTTCAGGCTTTCTACTTCCTCTTCATTGAGTTTTGGAAGATTATATATTTTTAGAAATTTGTCTATTTCACCTATATTTTCAAATTTCTTGGCATACAGCTCTGCACAGTAATTCCTTACAATCCCTTCTATTTCTGTGGTATCAGTTGTAATCTCTCCTCTTTCATTTCTGATTGTGTTTATTTGGGTCCTCTCTCTTTTTTTCTTGATGAGCCTACTTAAAGGTTTGTCTATTTTGTTTATCTTTTCAAAAAACCAACTCCTGGATTCATTGATCCTTAGAATTGTGCTTTTAGTCTCTATGTCATTTAATTCTGCTCTGATCTTGGTTATTTCCTTCCTTCTACTTGCTCTGGGCTGTCTCTGTTGTTGTTCCTCGAGTTCTTGGAGGCTTCGGGTTGGTTATTTGTTTGAAATGTTTCTATTTTCTTTAGGTGAGCCTGTATTGCTATGAACTGCCCTCTCAGGACTGCCTTCGCTGTGTCCCATAAGTTTTAGATTGTTGTGAGTTCATTTTCATTTGTTTCCAGAAACTGTTTTATTTCTTCCCTGATTTCTATCTTGACCCATTCGTTGTTTAATAGCATACCATTCAGTCTCCAAGATTTTGGTGTTTTTGTTTTTTTCCTGTGGGGTTAGTTTCCAATTTCAGTCCCTTGTGATCAGAGAAAATGCTTGGTATGATTTCTATTTTCCTGAATTTGATGAGTCTCTTTTTGTGTCTATCATATGATCTATCTTGGAAAATGTTCCATGTGCATTTGAAAAGAAAGTGTATTTAGCTTCTTTAGGATGAAAGGCTCTATATATATATAAATGGGGTCCATTTCATCTAGAGTTTCATTTAATGCTGCAATATCTTCATTGATATTTTGTTTGGAAGATCTGTCCATTTTTGACAGTGGGGTGTTAAAGTCCCCTACTATAATTGTGTTGCTGTCAATATCATGTTTGAGGTCCTCTAGGATTTTCTTTATATATTTGGGTGTTGCTATGTTGGGTGCATATATATTTACAACATTAATGTCTTCTTGGTGGATTCTTCCCTTGAGCAATATGAAGTGACCTTCGGGGTCTCTCTTTGTAGCCCTGTTTTTGAAGTCTATTTTGTCTGATATGAGAATTGCTACTCCGGCTTTTTTTTCTTGCCCATTTGCTTGTAAAATTTGTTTCCATCCTTTCACTTTTAGTCTGTGATGGTATTTTGGCCTGAGGTGGGTCTCTTTAGGCAGCATATGTGTGGGTCATGCTTTCTAATCCATGCAGCTATTCTGTGTCTTTTAATTGGTGCATTTAATCCTTTCACATTTAAGGTTATTATTAAAAGGTGCTTATTCATTGCCATTTATGTACCTGTGTTACTCTCTGCCTCTCTCTTTTCCTTCTTTTCCTTAAAGCAGCCCTTTTAGTAATTCTAGTAGAGCTGGTTTGGTGGAGGCATGCTCTTTTAGACTTCTTTTGTCTTGGAAGCTCTTTATTTCGCCTTCTATCTTGATTGAGAGCCTTGCTGGATAAAGTAGCCTTGGTTGTAGGCCTCTGTTTCTCATTACTTGAAATATTTCTTGCCATTCTCTTCTTGCTTGGAATGTTTCCATTGAGAAGTCAGTAGCCAGCCTTATTGGGACCCCCTTGTATGTTATTTCCTTTTTCTCCCTTGCTGCCTTTAGGATTCTCTCTTTGTCTTGGAGGTTTTCCATTTTAATGATAATGTGTCTTGCAGTAGGCCTCTTTGGGTTCCACCTGCTGGGGACTCTCTGCGATTCCTGGATCCGTGCGACTTTATCTCTCCTTAACTTAGGAAAATTTTCCATTATTACTCTTTCAAGTAGGTTTTCTATCCCTTGTTCCTCCTCCTCTCCTTCTGGTATTCCTATTATTCGAATATTATTATGTTTCATGTTGTCTTGCATTTCTCTCAAATTCTCTTCATTTTTTCTGATTCTCTTTTCCCTTACTTGTTCCATCTGGAGATTTTTTCTATCCTGTCTTCAATCTCACTTATGCACTCTTCCGCCATATCGATTCTATTCTTCATACCTTATACTGTGTTCTTCAGTTCAGAAATTTTATTCTTCATTTCCTCTTGGCTCTTACTAATGGTTTCCGTTTCCTTTTTCATGTTGGTATAGTTTATAGAGAGTTCATTGTAGCTCCCCTGTAGTTTCTGGTAGCTCGTTGTAAGCTCTTTGAATTTCCTGATAACCAGTGCTTTGAATTCCACATCTGATAGTTGACTTGCCTCTATTTCATCTAACATTCTTTCTGAGGCTTTCTCCTTTTCTTTCATTTAGGGATTCTTTCTTTGTCTTCCCATTGTTTGTGATACTATTCTTGTTGTCCTCTACTTCTTAAATTGATCTGCTCTGGTTCGCTGGGTTTATGCTATGAACTTCTGTGGCAGGATACCTGTCAAAGTCAGCAGTGCAGTCTCCTGCAGCTATCTCGGTGTTCTCCGCTTCCACCTACTCCTTTCTTTATTCTGTGTGTGTGATCTGTTGGGGGGAGGCAAAATGGTTTATGATAGCAGAAGATTATTTTATGTTATTTACAGACACAGTGGGCAGAGAATAAATAGACAATCTCTAGGCTATGTATAGAGTTAGCCGTGCTCTTTGACCCAGCTTACCACTTTTAGGAAAGGGTGGGCATAAGTTAAGTGTCTTGTTAAGAAGGGGGGTGGCTTGTGAGTTGTATCTAGAAAGCAGTGTGGTTGCAGGTGGTCAGATTTGAGGTAAGGTGACAGTACAGGTTAGTAACTGGGTGTAGCGCGTCAGTAAATAGAGTTTTAGAATTCAGGCACCTGTAAGGTGGTCTAAGGTCCGAGAGATGTGTTATGAAGTATTACTGTTTTACAGAACAGCTCTTATTTACACTAATATTAGAGTAACACTCACGTGATAGGTTCCATGTGATCTGTCTAAATGGGGGTTATAGAGCTTGGGTACTATAGCAAAGGAAAGCATGTGAAGTATAGAAAATCAGCAAACACCGTGGAGGAAAGAGCAGTGGGAATCTGTCAGGTAGTACAGTATACCCAGCCAGGACTAAAAAACCTGTACAGAAAGAGGTGGGATACAAAGATATTCTTAAAATAAAAAAAGGAGTAAGACTAATGCGCAAAAAAATAATACACCTAAAAGAAAACTAAGCAACACACAAAGAAACAATCCAACACACACACACACACACACACACACACACACACACCCAAGAGTCAGGAGAAAAGGGGAATAAGCGGAAAATTTGGGAAGAACAGATGGACTAAACCTGGACAAAATGGAAAAGAAATGAAGGAGTAAGTATCGAAAGATAGAGCAACAATACAGTTTACAAGATGTAAGATTAATTACAAAAGAGGTTGAGAGAGAAAAAAAAGTTGGGGGGGAGGGAGAAGACACACACACATACACACACACACAAGAAGGAAAAAAAAAGAAAGAAGAAGCACCCTTCTTTCATTGGTTTCAAACTGGCCGGTTTCTCTGAGGGCAGGAATGCAGGCCCGGGCGAGCAGGCTGCTGATTGGTCTGTGGTCACGCACAGCCCCGGGAGGCTGCCTGTGTCCCTCAGGATTTGGCACAGTCCTTCTCAGTCCTGTGCAGGACCCAGGCGTTCCAACCCTGCCCCCTGAATGGCTGCTGGGTGGTTGGAGTCTAGCCACGGTCTTCGAGCCTCTTAGTTCACTTTCCAATAGAGACTTCTCCACAAAGCCTGTCTCTCAGCCCAGCCCAATCCCAAAAGAGCAGCAATGACCGTGTCCTTCTTAAATCCCTTGGACTGGCGGGCTGGCAGGCTGACGACCCCAGAGTCCGCAGTTGCCACCCTTTACATTAACTTAAGTCCACAGGTCTCTCCCCAGTATTAACCGGCCTGCCTAGATGGGGAGGGGGGAGTCAGTTCTCTCCCAAGGAGTGTGTTGCCGGCCAACCAGGCGCCAGGCCTCCAGCGTTCACTCCGTCACAGGCACCCCGGCCCTGGATTCAGACGGGGCTCCTGTTTTCCCCTGATGGTGCTGGCCCCCATTGCGCGCCAATCTTCGTCCGTACTCACGCTCTGCAGGAGTTCGCCTGCCCTGGGCGCGCCCGGGCACAGCCCGCCCCGGGCGCGCAGCCGCTTTTGTTCTCACTGGCCTTCTGGAGTCCTCGTCCACCTGCAGCTGTCTGGTTCCTCTGTCACACTCTCTGGTCTCCTATTTTCATAAATGTTGGGGAACTGTTGGTTGATTATGCTGTTCTTTGGTAGATCCACCCGGATTTTCCACCAGATGCACGAGAGCTGGGTTCCCTCCGTGCTACTCTGTCGCCATCTTAACCCCTCCCCATATAAACTCTTGAAATATTTGTCCTAGTTCTGTGAAATACAACATTGGAATCTTAATAGGAATTTTATTGAATCTATAGATTTCTTCAGGTAGTTTGGACATTTTAATGATGTTAATTCTTCCTATTTATGGATAAAGTATGTACTTTCACTTATTTGCATCTTCTCCTATTTCTTTCTTGAATGTCTTTTAATTTTCCAATTATAGGTCTTTCACATCCTTGGTTAGGCTTATTCCTAAATATTTTTATTCTAATTGTAACAATTGTGAATGTGATTTTAAAATTTTCTGTTAGTTCATTATTATATACAAATGAAACTGATGGCTAGATATTGATTTTGTATACTGCTCCTTCACTGAATTCATTTTTCAATTCCAGTAGTTACTGGTGGAATCTTTGGGGTTCTCTAGTACAGCATTATGTGATCTGCAAATAAACAGTTTTACTTGCTTCTTTCCAATTTGGATGTCTTTATTTCTTTTTCTTGTCTGATTGCCGTGACTAGAACTTCCCATACTGTGTTAAAGAAGAGAGGTAAAAGAAGTCATCCATGCCTTATTCCCAATCTCAAGTGAAATGCTTGTAGTTTTCCCACTGAGTATGATGCTGACAGTAGATTTGTCATAGAAGCCTTCTTATGTGTAACAATATTCCCTATATTTTCACTTTGCTTAGAACTTTTTTTATCATACATGGGTTTTGAATTTTATAAAATGTTTTTACTACATCTATTGAACGGATCATGTGGTTTTCATCTTTCCTATTGTTTATGTGGTGAATAACATTTATTGATTTGCAACTGTTGTACCAACATTGCATTGCTTGAATAAATGCCACTTGATCATGGTTTTTGATCTTTCTGAAACATTGTTGTATTTGCTTTGCTAATATTTTGTTGAATGTTTTGTTATCTATATTCTTCAGAAATATTGGCGTATAATTTTATTTTTTTGTAGTGCCTTTATATGGTTTTGGAATTAGGATAATGCTGACCTCATAAAATGGGATTGAGAGACTTCCCTTCTCTGAATTTAATGAAACAGTTTGAGAAGGAGTGTGTTTGGTAAAATTCTCCTATGAAGCCATCATGTCCAGGGATTTTGTTCATTGGAATTTTTAAAATTATTATTACTGCTTCAATTTCATTCAGTGTAATTTGTCTATTCAGATTCTCTGATTCTTCCTAATCTAGTTTTAAGACATTGTATGTTTTTAGGAATTTATCCATTTCATCCAGGTTGTCCAGTTTTTTAGTATAATCTTGTCCGTATAAATAATAAAGATCAGAGCACAAATTAAATAGAGTCTAAAAGTGATTAGAAAGATCAATAAATTCAAGAGCTGGTTCTTTGAAAAGATAAACAAGATTGATAAACCTTCTACTAGACTCATCAGGTAAAAGAAAAGGAAGGACCTAAATAAATACAATTAGAAATGAAAGAGGAAAAATAACAACTGTCACCATTTCCAAAGTATTTTTATATATTTTATCTTTTTAATAATTTATTTTTTAACCCATACATTTAAAGACCATTTATATTTGACAAAAGCAGTAAACACATACAATGAACTGAACTTTTCCCACATTTTATTGTTGTTCAAGTACAGTTGTCTCCATTTTTCGCCTACCTCTCCCCCAACCCCAGCCATCCCCACTTCCCACCCTTGCTCCTACACCCTTTGGTTTTGTATGTGTGTCCTTTATACAAAACTTTAATATAGAGAATGTTTGCAATGTTTTACCAAAGGCTTAGATTTTTTCCTATACTTATGACTCTTGTTACATGTAGTTTGGGCAATGACTTTCATCAATTATTTGATTTCATTTCAACAATTTTTTCTTTAAGGCCTAGGAAACTTCATAATGAGTTTCCCAGATGAGATCATAAACAGAAATTTAGAGTTTGATATATTAAAAACCCTGTGTGCAGAGAGCCCTAGGTTTTGTCACCAGGGTGCAGATAGAAGTATTCTTAAGGGGGTGAAATATCTGTTAAAAGTAAATTTGTAAATGCTACAAGGTACAAAAGATTAAAGAAAAAGGAGATAAATAGGAGGGCCTTTTGTTCTCAGTCCGAATTTATGAAAAGAAAATCCCTTTACAAAAATACTTCCTGCCATATAGCCCTTTATTAATATAACTATTATGTCAATAATTTTCTGCACCCACAGGAACAGTGATGAATACCAACTGGGATCGTGGTTCTCAGCAAATAAAACGATGTAGGATGGGGCATTAAGTCAGATTTGATTAGGGCGAGAAGAATTCTACAGTCTTGGCTTTGGAGGCTCAGAAATATTTTAAGCACTCTGCAGGAGACAGATGGCCACCCAAGGGACAAGTCCATGTCAGTGAAGTTCAAGAATTAGAGTTAAAATTATCTTTTTATTCACTTTGAGAGGTTCCCTCTATTTAAAATATAAAAGATTAGCACCAGTGTGGATTTTATCTACCAGACTGGTCCTTAAATCTGAATCAGGCACTGAGTGGAGATGAGAAGACCCAGTCAAACTCTCGTCACTCTTCAGGTAGCTAGCATGTCTCCACACCATCCTGGGACTCATTTCTTCCTCCCTGTTCACCTTTATCTAGGAAAATTATGCTTTTTAACACTCTATTTTGATAATAGCCAACCTAATAAATGTGTAATAGTCTCTCATTAAAGATTTTACTTGTATTTTTCTAATGAATAGTGACCGTATTTTCAAATACCTGGTGGCTATGCTATGTCTTCTTCAAATAAATATCAGACAATTAGCTTTCTCGCTCTTGAGTTAGAGAAGTTCGTTCTATATTTTGGATGTTAACCACTTAACAGATACAAGAGTCCCCATACCTTCCAAAAGTTTACATTAGGTCACTTGGCTTTTACAAAAGACCTACCAAAGGTAGGTGACTTACTGAAGGTAGTAAGGTAATGACTCTCTGGTAGTGAAACAGGCACTAAGGTAGATCTTTTAAAAAAGCAAAGTGGCCTAAACAGACCTGTGGAAAGCAGGGGATACTCTTGGTTTTATACTGTTTCAATGCCTAAAAGGCTTCATAGGAATGTTATACTTTCAGATAGCTGGGGAAAACCTATATATAGTTTGCAAATATTTGTTCCTGTTCTTGTGTTTGTGTTTTCATTTTGTTACCTCCTTTGCTGCATAGAAGTTTTTAGTTTGATGGAGTCCCTCTTATCTATTTTTGCTTTTGTTATCTGTGCTTTTGGTGTCATATCCAAGAAATCATTGCCAAGACCAATGTCCTGAAATCTTTTCCACAATTCCTTCTAAAATAATGTCATAGTTTCTGGGTGTACTTAAGCCTTTGATCCCTTTGTAATTCATTTTTTAATATTCTGTAAAATAAGATTCTGATTTTTCCCCAAAACCACATGTTCAAGAGTCTTTTCTCTCTTGTGGATTCTTGGCAACTTGCCAAAGATCAGTTGAGCATTTATGTCTAGGTTTGACTATGGGCTTTTTAATTTCTTTCACCAGTATTTTATACTGGTCAGCTAACAAGCCTTTTATCTCCTTGGTTAAGTTTAATTATAAGTATTTTGTTACTTTTTAAAGTAATGAAAATTGGAATTTAAAAGTTTTTTTCAGATAATTTATTGTTGATTTGTAGAGCTAGAACTGATTTTTGTATGTTGATTTTGTATCCAGCAACTTTACTGAATACATTATAAGCTCTAACACTTTTATTCCTAAAGATAACTTGGAAGAAAAATCTCCTTAACTTTGGTGTGCACAATGTTTTCTTAAACATGACAGCAAAAACACAGGCAACAACAGGAAAAAGTAGACAATTTATTTTAAAATTTAAAAAATCAATTTAAAGTTGGCATAGTATAATATCATAATAGTTCCCTCAGAATTGAAATGATGCCATAGTGAGTACAATGTACATTAACTAGATTTACCCTGAAAGATGCCATAGGCAATTTTTAATTATTTCCAGACACATTTTTTGTTATATCAAATTTTCATGTTGAGAGGAGTGCATGTATATAAAGATATTTATAGTTACATTTCAGGAAAGATTACGTGCTCTTCACAAATGTAGCATTCAAAGTATTGTTACTAATTCTATGTTATTCCTTGAACCAAGTAAATTATTTTAAGTACAAAGTTTTTGTTTTATAGCATCTTCCACTTTCCTTCAAAAATGAATATATAAAAAATTTTAGGAGCCAAAATCATTACTAAGCCTTATTGCTCTGTCTAATCAGCAGATGTCCCCTGATCATGGTTGACTCCAGGACTTGTATATATTGCCATGATGGGAAAGGAGCCTCAATTTTCAAAACACAATTTTATAAAATTCTATAAAATAAACTACAGCTCTCTCTAATCTGGGAAACCAATCAACACATGAAAGCCATGTTTGAACTTTTACAGTTATTATGGTGAGCAATAACTAAGACATTTAATCAATTTAAGTAAATTAGGTGCAAACACAAGGCAGAGTGAAATAGTGGTTCATGCCAAAGAAATGACTGTACTCCATTCAGACAAAAATGTCCTGTGGAGAAACCAGGGAGTGGGACAGGTTTTACTCCATAACTTGGCATACTGTTTTTTTAAAGATTTTATTTATTTGTCTTTAGAGAGGAAGGAAAGGAAAGAAGGAGAGAAATATCAGTGTGTGGTTGCCTCTCGTGAGTCCCCTGCTGGGAACTGGCCTGCAACCCAGGCATGTGCCCTGACTGGGAATCGATCGGCGATTGTGTGGTTCAAGGGCCAACCTCAATCCACTGAGCTACACCAGCCAGGGCTTGGCATACTGTTTAATACACTTTCTTGCTGCTCTTCAAAGGTAGCATAATAATTTTATTTTTTCTTCTTCATTGTTTTAGTTAATTATTGTTCAAGTACAGTTTTCTGTCTTCTACTCCCATCCCAGCCCACACCCCAGTGCTCTCTGCCTCCCTCCCATTTCCAACCCCCCAGTGTTGTCCATGTGTCCTTTATACTAGTTCCTCTAAATCCTTCCCCTTTCCCCCTGAAATTTCCTCCCCTCTCCCCTCTTGTCAATGTCCGCCTGTTCTCTGTCTCAG
Organism: Sturnira hondurensis; assembly: GCF_014824575.4. NCBI lineage: Eukaryota > Metazoa > Chordata > Mammalia > Chiroptera > Phyllostomidae > Sturnira > Sturnira hondurensis. Next base: position 114,789 of record NW_028072862.1, on the reverse strand, counting down.
GCTTTGTTTTTATTTTGCTTGCCTGTTTGTTTTCTTGTTTAGCTTCCTGTTAAAGGTGAGATCATATGGTGTTTGTCATTTAACACCTGGCTTATTTTACTCAGCATAATGCTTTCCAGTTCCATCCATGATGTTGCAAAGGGTAGGAGCTCCTTCTTCCTCTCTGCAGCATAGAATTCCATTTTGTAAATGTACCATAGTTTTTTGATCCAGTCATTGACTGATGGACATCTAGGTTGCTTCGAACTCTTGGCTATTGTAAACTGTGCTTCTACGAACATTGGAGTGCATAGGTTCTTTTGGATTGGTGCTTCAGGGTTCTTAGGATATAATCTCAGCAGTGGAATTGCTGGGTCAAAAGGCAGGTCCATTTTTAGTTTTCTGAGAAAATTCCATACTGCTTTCCACAGTGGTTGTATCAGTCTGCAATCCCACAAACAATGGATTTGGGTCCCCTCTTCTCCACCTCTCCAACACGTGTTGTTTGTTGCTTTATGATGGCCATTCTGACCGGTGTGAAATGCTATCTCATTCTGGTTTTAGTTTGCATCTCTCTGATAGCTAATGATATTGAGCATCTTTTTCATGTGTCTCTGGATCTTCTGTATGTCCTCCTTGGAGAAGTGTCTATTCAAGTCCTTTGCCCACTTTTTAATTGGGTTACTTGTCATTTTGGAGTGGAGTCATTTAAGTTCTTTGTATATTTTGGAGATTAAAACTTTGTCTGAGGTATCATTGGCAAGTATGTTTTTCCATAGAGTTGATTGTCTTTTTATTTTAATACTGTTTTCCTTAGCCATGCAGAAGCTTTTAATTTTGATGAGATCCCATTTGTTTATTCTTTCCTTTGTGTCCCATGCTCTAGGGGACATATCAGTAAAAATGTTGCTGTGTGAAATATCTGAGATTTTCCTGCCAATGTTCTCCTCTAGAACTTGAATGGTGCTACGACTTGTATTTAAGTCTTTTATCCACCTTGAATTTATTTTGATGTATGCTGTAAGTTGATGCTTGAGTTTCTTTCTTTCTTTCTTTCTTTTTTTTTTTTTTGCATGTAGCCATCCAGTTCTCCCAACACCATTTGTTAAAGAGATTATTATTAGTCCATTTTATGTTGCTCTCTCCTTTGTGGAGCATTAATTGTCTGTAGAGATTTGGGTTTATTTCTAGACTCTGTTCTATTCCATTGGTCTATGTGCCCGTTTTCATGCCAGTATCAGGCTGTTTTGATTACAGTGGCCTTGTAATACAGTTTGATATCAGGTATTGTAATCCCACTTACTTTGTCCTTCTTTCTCAAAATTGCAGCTGCTATTCATGGTCTTTTGTGGTTCCATATGAATTTTTGAAGTGTTTGTTCTATGTCTGTGAAATACGCCATTGGCACTTTAATAGGTATTGCATTGAATCTGTAAATTGCTTTGGGTAGTATGGACATTTTGATGATGTTAATTCTTCCAATCCATGAACATGGTATATGTTTCCATTTGTTTGTGTCTTCCTTGATTTCTTTCTTCAGTGTTGTGTAGTTTTCTGCATACAGGTCTTTAACCTCCTTGGTTAGATTTATTCCCAGATATTTTATTTTTCTTTTTGCTATATCGAATGGGATTTTTTTCTTGATTTCTGCCTCTGCTGTTTCATTGTTAGTATACAAAAATGCCTTTGAAATCTGGATATTGACTTTGTAACACGCTGTTTTACCAAATTCATGTATTCGTTCGAGCAGTTTTTTGGTAAAGTCTATAGGATTTTCCATGTACTCTATCATGTCATCTACAAACAATGACAGTTTTGTTTCCTCCTTTCTGATTTGGATGCCTTTATTTCCTCTTCTTGTCTGATTTTGGTGGCTATAACTTTCAATACTATATTGAGTAGAAGTGGTGAAAGTGGACAACCTTGTCTTGTTCCTGATCTTAGTGGAAAAGATTATAGTTTTTGTCCATTGAGTATGATGTTGGCTGTAGGTCTTTCATATATGTCCTTTATTATATTGAGGAATGCTCCCTCTATTCCCACTTTGCTGAGTGCCTTTATCATAAATGGGTGTTGTATCTTATCAAAAGCTTTTTCTGCATCTATTGATATGATCATGTGGTTTTTGTGTTTGCTTTTGTTTATGTGGTGTATTACATTTACTGATTTACGAATATTGAACCATCCTTGCATCCCTGGGATGAATCTCACTTGGTCATGGTGAATGATCTTTTTAATGTATTGTTGGATGTGGTTTGGCAATATTTTGTTGAGAATTTTGGCATCTATGTTAATCAAAGATATTGGCCTGAAGTTTTCCATCTTTGTTTTATCTTTATCTGGTTTTGGAATTATCTTTTTATGAAGCTTTTGGCTTCATACAAAGAGTTTGGGAGTCTTTTATCATTTTGGATTTTTTAGAGTAGCCTGTCAAGAATAGGAGTTAGCTGTTCCTTAAAAGCTTTGTAGAATTCTCCTATGAAACCATCTGGTCCAGGAATTTTGTGCTTCAGGAGATTTTTGATTACTGCTTCAATTTCATTTGCTGTTATTGGTCTGTTCAGGCTTTCTACTTCTTCTTCATTGAGTTTTGGAAGATTATATTTTTCTAGTAATTTGGCCATTTCACCTAAGTTTTCAAATTTCTTGGCATACAGCTCTGCACAGTAATTCCTTACAATCCCTTCTATTTCTGTGGTATCAGTTGTAATCTTTCCTCTTTCATTTCTGATTGTGTTTATTTGGGTTCTTTAACTTTTTTTTCTTGATGACTCTGCTTAAAGGCTTGTCTGTTTTGATTATCTTTTCAAATAACCAGCTCCTGGATTCGTTGATCCTTAGAATTGTGCTTTTAGTCTCTAACTCGTTTAATTCTGCTCTGATCTTGGTTATTTCCTTCCTTCTACTTGCTCTGGGCTGTCTTTGTTGTTGTTCCTCAAGTGCTTGTAGGCATAGGGTTAGTTTGTTAGTTTGAAATGTTTCTATCTTTTTAGGTAGGCCTATATTGCTCTGAACTTCCCTCTCAGGACTGCCTTTGCTGTGTCCCATAAGTTTTGGGCTGTCTTGAGTTCATTTTCATTTGTTTCCAGAAACTTTTTGATCTCTTCCCTAATTTTATTCTTGACCCATTTGTTGTTTAATATCATGCTATTCCATCTCCATGATTTTGAATGTTTTTGGTGTTTTCTCTTGGGGTTGGTTCCCAGTTTCAGTTCCTTTTGATTGGAGAAAATGCTCAGCATGATTTCAATTTTCTTAAGTGTGTTGAGACTTGTTTTGTGACCTATCATATGGTCTATCTTTGAAAATGTTCCAGGCGCATTTGAAAAGAATGTGCATTTAGCTTCTTTGGGATGAAGGGTTCTCTCTCTCTCTCTCTCTCTCTCTCTATATATATATATATATATATATATATATATATATATATATATTCTCTATCTAAAGATAGATATCAGTTAAGTCCATTTTATCTAGGACGTTGTTAAATTCCACAATATCTTTTTTGATATTTTGTTTGAAAGATCTGTCCACTTTTGACAGTGGGGTGTTAAAATCCCCAACTATAATTTTGTTTCTGCCAATATCTTTCTTGAAGTCCTCTAAGATTTTCTTTATATATTTGGGTGATCCTCTGTTGGGTGCATATATATTTACAATGTTTATGTCTTCTTGGTGGATTCTTCCCTTGAGTATTATGAAGTGACCTTCTGGGACTCTTTTTATGGCCGTTTTTTTGAAGTCTATTTTGTCTGATATGAGTATTGCTACCTTGGCTTTTCTTTCCTGGCCATTTGCTTGGGAAATTTGTTTCCAGCCCCTCACTTTCAGCCTTGTGTAGGTCGTTTGTCCTGAGGTGGGTCTATTGTAGGCAGCAAATGTGTGGGTCATGCTTTCTTATCCATTCAGCTATTCTACGTCTTTTGATTAGAGTATTTAATTCATTTACATTTAAGGTTATTATTGATAGGTACTTATGCATTGTCATTTTTATACCTTTGCTTCTCATTGTCTCTCTCTTTTTCTTCTTTTCCTCGAAGCAGACCTTTCAGTATCTCTTGCAGAGGTGGTTTGGTGGGGGTGTATTGTTTTAGACTTTTTTTTGTCTTGGAAACTGTTTCTTTGGCCTTTATCTTGATTGAGAGCCTTGCTAGACAAAATAACCTTGGTGTAAGGCCTCTGGTTCTCATTACTTGGAATATTTCTTGCCAGTCTCTTCTTGCTTGGAGTGTTTCCATTGAGATGTCAGCAGGCAACCTTATTGGGGATCCCTTTTTCTCCCTTGCTGCCTTTAAGATTCTCTCTTTGTCTTGAAATTTTGCCATTTTAATGATGATGCGTTTTGAAGTGGGCCTCTTTGGGTTCCTCTTGATTGGGACTCTCTGTGTTTCCTAGATTTATGTGACTTTTTCTCTCATCAAATTAGGGAAGTTTTTCATCATTACTGTTTCAAATAGATTTTCTACCCCTTGCTCTTCTTCTCCTCCTGGTCTCCCTATTATAATTTTATTTTTTATCAGTGGTTAGTGATGTGCACTGCTCACTGATATTGAGTAGTTGCCTTGACTCTTGAAGTAGAACACTCATCCTAGCTATGGGATTTATCCTTAACTGGGCTAAGGGAAGGGAAAAAATAAGTCTTGAGCAATAATCAGCTCAGTGTGGAAGAAGTTGACTGTACTCCAACTTATTTAATACTTGTATCAGTCCAGAAGTAAGTATATTCATCTCTATTTTATATATATTAAAATCAAACTCATTTAAGGTGGTAAATAGAAGTTAGGCTCAAACAGAGGCATGTTTCAATGTGAAGTCTTCACACTTACTCATGATAGAGTCAAAGACTGAACTATAGAGAGAAATAATGAATAGAAATAACTTAATCACTGATTAACCCAGCATGCTAAAAAGGATTAATTCTCACAAGCAGGTAACCTACTTTGTCTCCTTGGAGACTGTTATATCCTGGCTATGTGAACAAGCTACTGAAATGTAGAACCATGAGAATTAATATCAAATAAAAGCAGACATCGTCATCCTTGTTCCTCACCCAACTGTATGAACAATAATCTCCGATCTTGAAACTTTTCATCGTGTTTCACTTTGTTCAAGCTGAAGTTTGCATGCCCTCATGTTCCCACAGACTGTCTTTCCAACTAATTGAAATAATAAAGTAATAGTGCCTTGCTATTGATTTGCATGTCATTTCTCTATGCAAAAATAGTTTCCATTTGGTTCTGCATTTGTTTTTACTCTTCAGGTATTATACTCTTAAATATTAACTGAAGACATAGTTGTTTTATAGAAACAATAAATTTTTTCAGTACCACAATGCATAAGACTTTCCTGACTTGACAAAGACAACACGGTTCTACTTAGGCTAATCGAGAACACCAGCTATTTCAAAGCCTTTTACTGAATGCTGCAGTAGATAAACATGCAGAGGATGTGTAAACACTGTTGCCCAGTTGCCTATAAATTTATAGAACTTATGAGAAACATAGATCAACATGCAGACACTCCCTAGATTGACATTTGGACTGGTGGAGATCTGTAAAAATCAGAAAAGACAACCTAAATGAGGAAAGGAACATTTGCAAAAGTTTATCAATAAGATACAATGGAATAAGTTCAATGGACTCCTCAGAAAATAAAACATGTATGTGTCAGTAGCTTGAAATTTTGACACACTAACAGATTTTAAAATATTAGAATTAGGTAAGTTATACTTCACTCTTTCAGTTTGATGTCCCTGTCAACAGGTAAAAATCAAACTTCATTAAATCTAAGATCAAATATTGTAAGAAGAAACCCTGGGGAATTCATCTCACACCTCCTCCTTTTTGTTCATAGATACTATGATTTCTCAGTTTAATATTTCATTATTAAATGAATAAACCTGTCACAGGGGATTATAATAGGAATAGGGTAGAATAATAAAACCTCATGTTTACATTTATCACAAAAGCATCAAATCAGACTTTACTGCAGCTGGTGAAAACATCTGCATTTTACTTTTCACCTGTGACATGATGTTGTTCACTACATACAAATGATGTTAAGGAGACCAGGATGATTGGTTCCAGTACAATGAAAGTTTGGCCAATGGGACAATTTTCTAACAGATTCTACTAGAGGAAAAATTCTACTAACAGTGGAAAACTGTGAGTCTGTTCCATTGCACTTTGCAGAAAGCTGCTGTGAAGCATGCTTGAAGAGGTTAGCACACTAGAAAAGAAACACAAGGTCATGCAGGTGATGGGGACAATAGACCTGAGCAGGAGGCAAATGCACTGTAGGCCTTATCTCCTCGTATAGACTTAGTGCTCCCAAAAGCTCACTGATCTGCAACAAGCAAAACCATGTGAAGAGCTGAAACGTGTCAGTGGCTTTCTAGCTAGGAAATATCCTCCAAAGTGGTCTGTGTGGACACTTCATGCACAGTGTGAGCTCTACCGCCCCACCCAATAATTTGCAGGGACTGAAAGCAGCTGTATTGCAGAAAGCACCTCACCCCAGCTAGTGAGTGTGGACACGATCAGTTATGTCTCTAACTCAGAGCAGCCAATGTCTCCCAAAGTGGGTCATTTTGTTCTGGAAAAAAATATGTCCTGTCTCAGTGAATGGCCACACAAAGCAGGAGTGACAGGCAAATGGCTGCCAGGAACAGGAAGTAAAAGGACTAAGTGATATTTAGCATTGAAAAACCCTACTATTCCCTCACAGACATATCTCTCAGATCCTGGAATTATTATGGCCATGCATCATCCAAACTTTTAGAGGACATCTCTTATGTGCCAGACACTATACTACAATTTAGGATGCAGAGATGACTAAGATGTAATTATTACTTCCTCAGAGGATTCTGAAGAATAATGAGAGAGGGAACACATGATGCAAAGCCAGTACTGTCCAACTGATCAGCTCTCTTGGGTGTGATCACTACAGGACCCCTGGAAGCACTGGGAAAACCCACTGACACTGTCACAGTGATGTGCATGAAATTACATAAATCCTCAAATACCAATAGGATCTAGGCTGTGTGCCATGGACAGTAAATTGTCAAAATTTCAAATAGAGTCATGAGAAAGCAGCTAAGAGTTGTTCATCAGGCTGAAAAATTATGAATTTAGGAAATTTATCACTAACTAAACCTGAAACATACTCTTTAGTTGAGTGAAGAAGAAAAATGCATTAAGAAACCAGAGATGAAACAATGAAAAAATGTTTCCTCTTGAGAACCATGTTCATGCAGGGAAGCAAAAAAAATTACTTAAGGCAATATTGAGTCAAATGCGAGGGTGGGGCATAGGAGTCACACCATTTTTGATCAAAAACTTCTGAACACACAGCACATTATGGGCAGGTGCACTCATAAATAACCCATCATGGAAGAAGAAAAATGCATTAAGAAGCCAGAGAGGAAACAATGAAAAAATGTTTCCTCTTGAGAACCATGTTCATGCAGAGATGTCAGGTTCATCCAGAGATGTCAGGTTCATTTTGACCATATTAAAATCATTTCAGAAAAAAATTCTTTGAGAAGCCACCTCTCATGTTTACACTGGAAAATAGTTATTTAGGTCTTTAGTAAAGTATACTCTACTGTGTACAATATATTAGGATAGCTGGAAGGAAAACAGAAGCAAAAGAGTTAATTTTTAAATATAAATATTCCAGATAGGGAAAACATACAACCACCACAAAGATCTCCCAAGTTGCTGCAAAATGTGTACTCAAGTCAGAGACTCAGAGACTAACTCTTCAGGGTAAGAAACACTACTATTAGTGCCCGGTGCATGTTAATATGTGCTTTTTGCCAGAGCTAATTGTTTATTTATAACAAAATCTGTAGTGCCTTAGGCACTTAATTAAAATTTTAATTGGTGAATATTTGGAAGTTTTGGAAACAAAATAGGAACACTAGCAATAAATATTCATTGCAACCCTAAGTGAACATGGAGAAACTTCATTGCATTGTTTAAAAATTTAGGGGGGAGGAGAGAGAGAGACAGAGAGAGAATACTCCTGTTGGTCACATGGTGTTACAATTTTCGCTCAGCTTTTATTGGAGTGGTCTTACATTATGTATCATTGCTCATCTAGTTCTAACTCAAATTTTAATCTATATCTAAGTTTCAGTCATTTCTTATGCTTGCTTAGTTAGGAATTATATTTGCTAATCTAGTCGTTCCTTTAAATGGATTGTGATTTAAAATATTTTTTTCCGTTGAACTGTTGAGAGTCAAAGATAGATCAGTCACACAACAAAATGTGGTCAATCAAACTACATTAAAAGTGCAATGGTATACCTTTTTGTTAAGTCCTTTATAAACTGTAATATACTTAAAATAAATTTTGTAATTTATGTTTTCATGGTGTATTTATTTAATAAGGTTTTATCAACTACCCAGAAAAGTACTTTGTAAAAATAAATTATTTGGTTGATTCCAAGGAGATCGAGTTCCTCAGAAGCCTCTATTTGTAGCATATTATGTCTCTAGCTCCTTAAAGATACCTACTTTGTTTCAAATTATTATATTCACGGTACTATTTTTGTCCCTCCTCTGACCCCACTCCCAGCCTGCTTCCCCATAGAATCCACACTAATATATTTAATACATATCCTTATATATCAATATATACTAAAATAGACAGGGTCTGGCAAATATAATACCGTTTTTATGACAAAATATTTTATTACAAAATCATAAGCATGCAATTCTCTAACAACAATATCACACTCAAGCACATTGTATGATGTCTTAGGTGAAATGTTTAAGTTAGGATTAGAAATTATTACACCCATATTATTACCTTTACTCTACCACCACACTCAAGCAGGTTTTGCTTTCTACATGTATATTAGTTCTTGGGGAAAGAGGAAGTATGGTTTTAATTTTACATAAATGTTAATGTTTTACAAATGTGTTTTTGTAATTGGTAACATTTTAATATTTAAGTTGCTCTATGAATAATTAGATTTATGCTTCTTCCTCCTTCTAAATATTATGGATTCTCAGCACCTAATAGCCCACAACTGTAGTGACTAAAGCACAGTATTGTCCTAAATCCCAGCTCCCATGGATTCTGCTCTGGTGGACACCCTTGTACAAGCTGATTACAGATACCTGTTAGGGTGTTTCTGAGCTAAATCCCCAGGAGTGGAATACTGGGACATAGGAGATGCAAATACATGATTCCATTAAATTCTGTCAGATGGTCACTCAGCAGGTTACATGTCCCAAGTAAGAATTTCTATCTACTCACTAATTCAAGAGTACTTAGTATTATTAGCCTTTCCTGTACTTATCATATTGTGAAGTAATTTTCCATATTGTTTCATTTGTGTATGTTGCATTGCAGTTTTATACTGATGTCTCTGAAGAAAAAAATCCATTCTTGATAACTTGCTAGCCTTTCGATGTCCTTGTCTCTGAACTCTCATTCACCTACTTTGCCCATTTTTCTCTTGAATCTCCACTCTTTCAATACATAAGAGATCTTTTTATAGTCTACATTTAATATCATGTCAGTTTTAGACATTGCAAATGTTTTTTCTCTATCTGTCATAATCTATCAAATTTGCCCCTGAAAATTTTTGTTCAATAGATATCATTAATTTTAATATGGTCATATTCATCGATTTTTAGTCTTAAAAATAAGACTTAAAATATTGGTTCAGAAGTCTTTATCCATCTTTAGGCCTCAGCCTTATGTTCCTGAACCTAAGAGAAAGTATTTTCTAGTCCAAAGTAATCATGTAACAGTTTGTCTACAAGGGGAGATCACCATCATAAAAACAAAATTACCTTCTGGAGGGCAGGCCCCTATAGTACTGGCTTGCTCTTCTAGGCGAGTGTTCTAGGAAGTCATCTGTATCAGTATACCATCCGATGTTGTGAGAGGCTGCATGCAGCATCAGTGAATTTTTTTTTAACATTCTTTCAACATATTTACCCATTTCATGATGGGTTATTTATGAGTGCACCTGCCCACAATGTGCTGTGTGTCAGAAGTTTTTGATCAAAAATGGTGTGACTCCTATGCCCCACCCTCGCATTTGACTCAATATTGCCTCAAGTAACTTTTTTTTGCTTCCCCGCATGAACATGGTTCTCAAGAGGAAATATTTTTTCATTGTGGGAGAGGTGAAACCAAGTGGTAGAAGCACCAAAAGGCATCAAAATTGATTAGTTCAAAAGCTGTTTTAAGCTGTGGAAAAAAAGGTCTCGATAGGTGTATTGCATCAGATGGAGAGTTGTTTGAAAGTGACTGAAGTTTCAACGTGTAAGATAAAAACACAGTCCTTATAAATAAATTCTGCTTTTGAGTCCCCCTTCGTATTTTTAGTTTTAATTTATTTACCTAGTAAAACAAAGTTCACAATATTTATGAGATAATTTTAATTTTACTCATAAAATAATGCAGTTAACTACATAATACAAAATGACTCACTGAGATTAGCCACCAAGATATATGAATTTAAAAATACAAAGATTTTCTTTAGTCTCAATGATAAGTATGAAAAGTTCAAGGGATTGTGAGAGATGACATATCAAGAGTACTCATTAGCCAATTTCTACTCTTTGAAGTGTTCAAGTCCCAGAGCTTATGAGCTTAAAACTAACAGAAAACCTACAATGAGCACTGCAATACAAGCTAATAAGGGGATATTTCTGAGCATTTCCACAAGTAAGTTGAAGACAGGTTAGGAGATGTCCATTTGTAAAGAGATGTTATGCCCTTTGACTATTCACAATCTTCGAATGCCTCCTCTATGTTACAATTATATCTACTCTTAAGCAAGTGTTCAAAACTACCCAAAACCAAAGAGGCTCAACACCTTCCCAGGTACCAGACAGTAGTTTTCTGCCCATAAGGACAGATTAAGCTTTCTGTGAGGTTTGTGAACAAACATTGCCCACCTATTTTTCTAATTCTCATTCCATACACTGTCGTTGAATGAACTCTTCTACACCTATAATGTCAGCAGCCTCCTTGGCACAACCACCCAAGATATAAGTATGCCAGAATCATTCATCCAATGTAGATGAAACTTGTTGGTAAAAATATTTTCAAATATCTTTTTTTTTACAAAAAAGACTTTCAATTTTTATTGCTGTTCAAGTAGTTTTCTACATTTCCCCCCACCCCAGGTTCCTCCAACCTTCCTTCCCTGTTGCCACTCCTTCGTTGTTATTGTCCATGTGTCCTTTATTCTTGTTCCTGTAAACCTTCACATTTTCTCCCAATTATCCTCTCCCCTTATCCCATCTGATTACTGTCAGCTTCTTCCCAATTTCAATGTCTTTGGCTATATTATACTTGCTTGTTCATTTTGTTGACTAGGTTCCAGTTAAAGGTGGGATCATATGGTATATTTCTTTCACTGCCTGGCTTATTTCACTTAGAATAATGTTCTCCGGTTCCATCCATGCTGTTGTAAGGAGTAGAAGATCCTTCTTTATTTATGCTGCATAATAATCCATCCTAGAAATGTACTATAGTTTTCTGATGCATTCATTTACTGATGGGCATTTAGGTTGCTTCCAACATTTGTCTATTGTAAATTGTGCTTCTATGAACATTGGGGTGCATAGGTTCTTTTGGATTGGTGTTTTAGGGTTCTTAGGATATAATCCTACCAGTGAAATTGCCTGGTCATATGGGAGTTCCATTTTTAGTTTTCTGAGAAAATCCCATACTGTTTTCCATAGCAGTTGTAGCAGTTCGAAATCCCACTAACAGTGCACTGGGGTCTCCTTTTCTGCCCACACAGGACCTAGGCAGCCTGGCTGGGTACACGCAGGCACTCGCACACCAGCCCACAGAGATAACCCCCTGGGAAACAGCACTCTGAAGAAGATCTGAATCCCCAGGAGAGATGCAAGACTAGCTCTTGGGAGAGTGCTTGCAAGACTGGCTAGCACACATTTAGAAGGGAGAAAGGCCACAACAATCACTCCTTACCCTGCTGCAGCCAGCAAGACCAGAAAAACAGGCTTGGCAAGTTTTAAAGCCAAAAGGCGGTGGGGTTTTTTTGTTTGTTTGTTTTGTTTTGTTTTGTGTTATTTTGGGGGGGTGGTTATTTTTATATATTTTTAAAAAATTTTATTATCGTTTATCTTCCAGCACCTTTTTCCTCTCTTTCCTTCTTTTTTATTTTATTTCTCCTTCCTTTCTTTCCAATTTTATCTCTTCTCCCTCCCTTTTCCCGCCTTTTTTTAAATGCCCACAAGTGAGACAAAAAACTTGGAACTGTGAAAGGAACAAAGTTGTATCCCAACAGTTGGGAGAGTGAGACAAATTTCACTATGTTATTGCAAAGAAATACAAGCTACTGCATATCTGCATTATTATTTTTTCGTTATTCTTACATCTCTTATTTTATTAGTATTTTTGTACTCCACTTCTTTCTGTACAGTCCTCTAAGCTAGAATTGTATCATTTGACAGGTTTCTCCTTTTCTCTCTTCCACAGTGTACTGCTCATTTACTATCCTTCACATTACTTGTGTTCCTCTAGCACACTACTCAAAGTTCTATACCCCTTTTCATGTTATCCAGATCACATACATTCTGTCATATGACTCTGCTCTAATATTATTGTAAATATTAGCTGTTCCATACAATTGTAAATGTTTCACATCACCCTCTCCAAGATCTTAGTCCACTTCACACTTTCCTGAACTCTATTACTGTAGTGCTTACCTTGATTCTCTCACACTACACCGATTTATTATCCTTTACACTCACCTTGGCACAGAATATGACCTCCCACAGCCAAACTCCTTTCTACATCTAACTAACAATACTTCTCTCTCCTACAATAGACTTATCTTCTTTCTCTTCTTTCATAAAAGTGGTTAATTAGGTAATTAGGCTTCTCCAGTGCCATGTTAAATTTTCCAAGTCTAGAAAAACAAAACTGGGTTTGGAAAATTAGACTTGGAAAACTGGAATAGATTTCCACTTCCACTATTACAAGACAGGATGCACCCAAGAGGGAAAATTTCTCATTAGGGAGTTAAGAAAAAACTAGGCAGCCTTCCTGAGAAGGTGTCTGTGGGATTGGGTTCAGGTTCTTCGGATAGTAAATAGGGTTCTCCAGTGCTGGGTTGAGTTTTCCAAGCCGAGACTCGACTCAGAAGGAGCCTTCCTAGCCTGGGAGTTAAGTAAAAACTAGAGAGAATTGTGAGAAGGTGTTTGTGGAATGGGTTACAGGTTATTCGGATAGTGATTAGGATTCTATAGTGCCGTGTTATAATTTCCAAGACTAGGAAAACAAAACTGGGCTTGGATAAGTAGAATTGGAAAATTGGAACAGTTTTCCAAGTCTAGTTTTCCAAGACCCAATCCACCTTAGAAGAAGAATTTCTCACTTAAAGGTGAAGAGAAAACTAGGCAGCCTTCCCTAAAAGGTGTTTGTGGAATAAGTGGTAGATTCTTGGGATGGTAAATACACTTCTGGAGTACTGTGTTAAGTTTTCCAAGCCGAGATCTACCGCAAAAGGAGCCTTCCTAGCCTGGGAGTTCATAAAGACTACAGAGCCTTGTGAGAAGTTGTTTGTGGAAGGGCTTACAGGTGTTTCAGATGGTAACTAGGCTTCTCCAGTGCCGGGTTAAAACTAGATGGTATTTTCAGAACAGTATTCCAGGTCTAGTTTCCCGAGCCAAGTCAACCTCACAAGGAGAATTTCTCACTTGGTATTTAAGAGAAAACTAGCCAGCCTTGAGTAGTTGGTGTTTGTGGCACAAGTGGTAGGTTCTGTGGATGTTAAATAGGCTTCTCGAGTGCTGTGTTAAGTCTTCCAGGCTGAGATCCACCTCAAAAAAAGCCTTATTAGCCTGAAAGTTAAGCAAAAACTTGAGAGCCTTGCGAGAATATGTTTGTAGAATGGGTTGCAGGTTATTCAAATGGTAAATAGGCTTCTCCATTGCCGTGTTAAATTTTCCAACTCTAGAAACATGAAACTAGGCTTGGAAAACCAGACTTGGATAACTGGAAAAGTTTTCCAAGTCTAGTTTTCACAGCACAGATCCATCTCAGAAGGAGAATTTCTCTCTTGGGGGTTAAGAGAAATCTGGGCAGCCTTGGCGAGGTGCTTATGGAATAGGTTTCAGGTTCTTTGGATGGTAGATATGATTTTCCAGAGCTGTGATAAAATTTGGAAGCCGAGATCTACCTCAAAGGGGACGTCTCTAGCTTGGGAGTTAAGTAAAAACTGGAGAGTCTTCTGAGAATATGTTTGTGGAATAGGTTGTAAGTTTTTCAGATGGTACATAGGCTTCTCCATTACTGTTTTAAGTTTTCCAAGTCTAGAAAAACAAAATTGGGCTTTGAATACTAAAGTTGGAAAACTGATCCAGTTTTCAAAGTCTAGTTTCCCAGGACCAGATCCATATCAGAAGGAGAATTTCTTGCTTGGGAGTTAAAGGAAATCTAGGCTTCCTTGGTGAGGAGCTGTTTGGGTAATGGGTTTCGGGTTCTTGGAATTATAAATAGGCTTCTCCAGTGCTGTGATGAATTTTGCAAGCTGAGATCCACCTGAAAAAGAGCTTTCCTAGCCTGAGATTTTAGTCAAAAGATATTAGAGAGATGTTGTTTGTCCAATGGGATGCAGGATTTAATGGTGGTAAATTGGCTCTCCATTGCCGTTTTAAGTTTCCAAGTCTAGAAAAACAAAACTGGGCTTGGAAAACTAGACTTGGAATACTGCTCCAGTTTTCCTAGTATAATTTTTGAAGCCCAGATCAACCTCAGAAGGAGAATTTCTCGCTTGGGAGTTAAGAGAAATATAGGCAAGCTCGCCAAGAAAGTTTTTGTGTAATGTGATTCAGTTATTTTGAATTGTAAATAGGCTTCTCCAGTGCTGTGTTAAGTTTTCCAGGCTAAAATCAACCTCAAAAGTAGCCTTTCTAGCCTGAGAGTTAAGTAAACACTAGAGGGCTTTGTGAGAAGTGCTCTGTGGAATGCGTTGCAGGTTTTTCGGATGGTAATTAGGCTTCTCCAGTAACGAGTTAAAATTTCTAAATCTGGAAAGGCAAAACTGGGCTTGGAAAAGTAGGCCTTTTACACTGGAACACTTTTCCAAGTCTGGTTATCCAAGCCCAGATCCACCTCAGAAGATAATTTCTTGCTTGGTAGTTAAGAGAAAACTAGCCAGCCTTGACAAGTTGGAGTCTGGGGAATAAGTGGCAAGTTCTTCGGAGGGTAAGTAGACTTTCCAGTGCTGTGTTATGTTTCCCAAGCTGAAATAGATCTCGGAAGTAGCTGTCCTAGCATGGGAGTTAGGTAAAAACTACAGAGCCTTGTGAGGATTTTTTGTGCGATGGGATGCAGGTCTTTCAGATGGTAAGTAGGCTTCTCCGGTGTTGTGTTGAAATTTCCAAGACTAGAAATCCAAAACTGGGATGGAAAACTAGACTTGGAAATCGTGCACAGTTTTTCAAGTCTAGTTTGCCAAGGAGAGATGGACCTAAGGGGGAGCATTTCTCGTGTGGGCGTTAAAAAAGAATTGTTCAGGCTTGCAGTGAAGGTGTTTGTGGAATTCGTTTCAGGTTTTGGGTTCGTAAATAAGCAACTCCGGTGCTGTTTAAGTTATCCAACCCCAGGTGCACCTCAAAAGGAGCATTTGTAGCCTGGGGGTTCAGTAAAACATGACAGCCTTGGGAGAAGGTGTTTGTGGAATGGCTTGCAGGTATCTTGGAAGGTAACCGGTCTTCTTCCATGCCGTGCTAAAATTCCCAAGACTAGAAAACCAAAAGTGGGCTTGGAAAACGTGCACAGTTTTACAAGTCCCACGTGCCAAGCCCAGATCCACCTAAGAGAAAGGATTTCTCCCTTGGGCGTTAAAAAAGAAATTGTTGGGCTTTGGGTGAAGATGTTTTTGAAATTGGTTTAAGGTTTTGGGATGGTAAATATGCAACTCTGGTGCTATTTAAGTTCTCCAACTGCAGGTGAACCTCAAAAGGAGCCTTGCAAGCCTGGGGGTTCAGTAACAACTACACAGCATTGGGAGAAGATGTTTGTGGAATGGATTGTAGGTTTTTTCTATGGTAACTAGGCTCCTCCAGTGCCGTGGTAATATTTCCAAGACTAGAAAAACAAAACTGGGCTTGGCAAACTTAACTTGGAAAATTGGAACAGTTTGTGCAATGGGATGCTGGTGTTTCGGATGGTAAGTAGGATTCTCCAGTGTCTTGTTGAAGTTTCCAAGACTAGAAATCCAAAACTGGGCTTGGAAAGCTACATTTAGAAATTGTGCACATTGGGAATCGTGCACTTTGGAAATCGGGTATTTTGGGGTGCAAAAAAAAAAAAACAAAACTAAACTGGAACAGTTTTCCAAGTCTAGTGTCCCAAGCCCAGATCCCTCTCTGGAGGAGAATTTCTCACTTTGTAGTTAAGAGAAAATCACCATTCTTGACGAGTTGATGTTTGTGGCATAAGTGACAGGTACTTCGGATGTGCAATAGGATTCTCCAGTGCTATGTTTTCCAGGCTGAAATCAACCTCCAAAGTAGATTTTTCCAGCCTGGTAGTTAAGTAAAAACTAGAGCGCCTTGTGAGAAGTGGTCTGTGGAATGTGTTGCAGAATGTTGGGATGGTAATTAGGTTTCTCCAGTACCGTGTACAAATTTCCAAGACTGGAAAAGCAAAACTGGGCTTGGAAAACTAGACTTTGTAAACTGGAACACTTTTCCAAGTCTGGTTTTTCAAGCCCAGATCCACATCAGGAGAAAATTTTTCCCTTGGTAGTTAAGAGAAACCTAGCCAGCCTTGACAAGTTGGTGTTTGGGGAGTAAGTGGCAGGTTCTTCAAAGGTTAAGTAGGCTTTTCAGTGCTGTGTTAATTTTTCCAAGCTGAAATCTCCCTGGGAAGTAGCCTTCCTAGCCTGGGAGTTAGGTGAAAACTAGAAAGCCTTGGGAGTATCTGTTTGTGCCATGGGATGCAGGTCTTTTGGATGGTAAGTGGGCTTCTCCAGTGTTGTTTTGAAGTTTCCAAGACTAGAAATCCAAAACTGGGCTTGGATAACCAGACTTGGAAATCACGCACAGTTTTTCAAGTCTCGTTTGCAAGCACAGATCCACCTTAGAGAGAGTATTTCCCACTTGGATATTTTTAAAAAATTGCTTTGGCTTGCGGTGAAAGTGATTGTGGAATTTATTTCAGGTTTGGGGGATGGTAAATATGCAACTCTGGTATTGTTTGAGTTCTCCAACCCCAGGTGCACCCCAAAAGGATCCTTTCTAGCCTGCGAGTTCAGTAAAAATGAGACAGCCTGAGAGAAGGTGTTTGTGGAATGGGTTGCAGGTTTTTTGGATGGTATCAAGGCTTCTCCCAAGCCGTCCCAAAGTTTCCAGGACTAGAAAACCAAAACTGGGCTTCGAAAACTAGACTTGGAAAACTGGAATAGTTTTCACGTCCAGTTTGCCATGCCCAGATCCCTCTCAGGAGGAGGATTTCTCACTTGGTAGTTAAGAGAAAATTACCATTCTTGACGAGTTGGTGTTTGTGGCATAAGTGGCAGGTTCTGCGAATGCTAAATAGGCTTTTCCAGTGCTCTGTTAAGGTTTCTAGGCTGAATTCAACCTCAAAAGTATCCTTTCTAGCCTGGCAGTTAACAAAACACTAGAGCGCCTTGTGAGAGGTGGTCTGTGGAATGCGTTGCAGGTTTTTGGGGTGGTAATTAGGCTTCTCCCGTGCCGTGGTAAAATTTCTGAGACTAGAAAAGCAAAACTCGGCTTGGAAAAGTTGGCTTTTTAATCTAGAACTCTTTTCCAAGTCTGGTATTTCAAGCCCAGATTCACCTCAGAAGAGAATTTTTGGCTTGGTAGTTAAGAGAGAACTAGCCAGCCTTCACGAGTTGGTGTTTGTGGAAAAAGTGGCAGGTTCTTCGGATGGTAAGTAGGCTTTTCAGTGCTGTTTTAAGTTTGCCAAGCCAAAATCCCCCCGAAAGTAGCCTTCCTAGCCTGGGAGTTAGGTAAGAACTAGAGAGCCTGGGAGTATTTGTTTGTGCAATGGGATGCAGGTCTTTCGATGGTAAATTGGCTTCTGTGGTGTCGTGTTAAAATTTCCACGACTGGAAAACCAAAGCTTGCCTTGGAAAACTAGACTTGGAAATCGTGCACAGTTTTTCGAGTCTGGTTTTCCAAGCATAGATCCACCTAAGAAGAATTTCTCCCTTGGGCTTTAAGAAAAATTGCTCGGGCTTGCAATGAAGTTGTTTGTGGAATTGGTTTCAGGTTTTTTCGGATGGTAAGTATGCAACTCCAGTGTTGTTTAAGTTCTCCAATCCTGGGTGCACCTCAAAAGGCCCCTGTGTAGCCTGGGACAAGTTTTTTGTAGAATGGGTTGCAGGTTTCTTGGATGGTAACTAGGCTTCTCCTGTGCCATAGTAAAATTTCCAAGACTAGAAAACCAAAACTGGCCTTGGAAAACTGAAACAGTTTTCCAAGTCTATTTTTCCATCCCCAGATTTCTCTCGGGAGGAGAATTTCTCCCTCGCCAGTTAAGAGAAAATTACCATTCTTGACGAGTTGGTGTTTGAGGCAAAAATGGCAGGTTCTGCAGATGTTAA
The DNA here is from genome assembly GCF_014824575.4 of Sturnira hondurensis. Classification (NCBI taxonomy): domain Eukaryota; kingdom Metazoa; phylum Chordata; class Mammalia; order Chiroptera; family Phyllostomidae; genus Sturnira; species Sturnira hondurensis. The sequence goes on along the minus strand of NW_028072862.1, from coordinate 96,227 downwards.
ACAGGCTTCTCCAGTGCTGTGTTAAGTTTTCCAGGCAGAGATCAACCTCAAAAGGAGCCTTCCTAGCCTGAAAGTTAAGTAAAAACTAGAGCGCCTTGTGAGAAGGTCTTTGTGGAATGTGTTCCAGGTTTTTCAGATGATAATTAGGCTTCTCCAGTGCCGTGTTCAAAGTTGGAAGATGAGAAAACCAAAACTGGGCTTGGAAAAGTAGATTTAGAAAACTGGAACTGTTTTCCAAGTTTAGTTTTCCAAGCCCAGATTTACATCAGAAGAGAATTTTTGCCTGATAGTTAAGAGAAAACTAGCCAGACTTGATGAGCTGGTGTTTGGGGAGTAATTGGCAGGTTCTTGGGATGAGAAGTAGCCTTTTCCAGTTCTGTGTTATGTTTTCCAAGCCTAAATCTCCCTCGCAAGTCACCTTCCTAGCCTGGGAGTTAGGTAAAACTAGAGAGCCTTGGGAGTATTTGTTTGTGCAATGAGATGCAAGTTTTTTGGATGGTAAGTAGGCTTCTCCAGTTTCGTGTTAAAATTTCCAAGACTAGAAAACCTAACCTACGCTTGGAAAGCTAGACTTGGACATCTACAGTTTTTCAAGTCTAGTTTTCCAAGAACATATCCACCTAAGAGGGAGAATTTCTCGCTTGGGCATTAAAAAATTTAGGCTGTCTTGCAGTGAAGGTGTCTGTGGAATTGGTTTCCAGTTTGGGGGATGGAAAATATGCAACTCCGGTGCTGTATAAATTCTTCAACCCTGGGTGCACCCCCAAAGGAGCCTTTCTAGCCTGAGAGTTCAGTAAAAACTAGACAGCCTTGGGAGAAGGTGTTTATGGAATGGGTTGTAGGTTTTGGGGATGGTAATTTGGCTTCTTCTGTGCTGTGCTACAATTTTCAAGACTGGGAAACCAAATCTGGCCTTAGAAAAGTAGGCTTTGAAAACTGGGACAGTCTTTTAAGGCTAGATCTACCTAAGGAGAAGAATTTCTCACTTTAGAGTTAATAGAAAACTAGGCAGCCTTACCAAGAAGGTGGTTGTGGAATGGGTTTCAGGTTGTTTTTTGGGTAAATAGCTTTCTCCAGTGCTTTGTTACATTTTTCAATCGAAATCCACCTCCTAAGAAGCCTTACTAGCTTGGGAGTTAAGTAAAAATTAGAGAGCCCTGGGAGAAGTTGGTTGTGGAATGGGTTGCAGTGGTTTCGGGTGGTAAATAGGCTTCTCCAGTGCCCTGTTAAATTTTCCAAGTCTGGAATAACAAAACTGGGCTTGGAATACTATGCTTAGAAAAGTGGAACAGTTTTCCTAGCCCAGATCAATCTTAGAAGAAAAAATTCTTGCTTTGGATTTAAGAGAAAACTATGCAGCCTTGCCAAGAAGGTGGTTGTGGAATGAGTTTCAGATTGTTCTGTGGGTAAATAGGTTTCTCCAGTGCTTTGTCACATTTTTCCATCGAAATCCACCTCAGAAGAATCCTCTTTAGCCTGGGAGTTAAGTAAAAACTAGAGAGCCCTTGGAGAAGGTGTCTGTGTAATGGGTTGCTGTTATTTCAGATGGTAAATAGGCTTCTCCAGTGCCCTGTCATATTATCCAAGTGGAGAAAATAAAAACTAGACTTTGAAAACTGTTCCAGTTTTCCAAGCCTTCATTTTCCAAGCCCAGATCTACCTAAGAAGAAGAATTTCTCGCCTGAAAATTAAGAGAAAACTAGGCAGCCTTGTGGAGAAGGTATTTGTGGAGTGGGTTTCAGGTTCTTCTGTGGGTAAATAGTTTTCTCCAGTGCTTTTTCACATTTTTTAATCAAAATCCACCTCGGAAGAAGCCTTCCTAGACTGTGAGTTGAGTAAAAACTAGAGAGCCTTGCGAGAAGTTTTTTTGGAATGGGTTGAACGTTTTGCTGAGGTTAAATAGGATTCTGCAATGCCCTGTTAACTTGTCCAAGTCTAGAAAAACAAAAAAGGGCTTGGAAAACTAGATTTGGAAAAGTGGAACTGTTTCCAAGTCTACTTTTCCAAGCCGAGATTTGTTTTTCTAAATTGGGAAAATTTAACTTGGCAATGGACAAGCCTATTTACCATACGACAATTTTGCTACCCATTCCACAAACAACTTCCTGCAAGGCTCTCTAGTTATTCTGTAATTCCCTGGGTAGGAATGCTCTTTTTCAGAGGGATCTCAGGGTGGAAGAATTAATACAGCACTGGAGAAGCCTATTTACCATCCAAAGCACCTGAAACCCATTCCACAAACTCCTTCTCATCAAGGCTGCCTAGATTTCTCTTAACTCCCAAGCAAGAAATTTTCTTTCTTAATGTGGATCTAGGCTTGGAAAACTAGATTTGGAAACCTGGAACATTTTTTCAAGTATAGTTTTCCAAGCCCAGGTTTGTTTTTCTATACTTGTAAATTTAACACGTCCTAGGAGAAGCCTATTTACCATCCAAAAAACCTGCAACCCATTCCAGAAACACATTCTCACAAAGATATCTAGTTTTATGTGACTCCCAGGCAGGGAAGGCTCCTTGGAGCTGGATATTGGCTTAATAAACTCCACTCAGCACTAAAGAAACCTATTTACAATCTGAAGAACCGGAGACCCAATCCACAACCACCTTCTCGTCAAGGCTGCCTAGTTTTCTCATAACTCTCAAGCGAGAAATTCTTCTTACATAGATCTGGACTTGGAAAGCTAGGCTTGTAAAACTGGAACACTTTTCCAAGCCTAGTTTTCCAAGCCCAGTTTTTACTTTCTTGACTTGGATAATATTACAGGGCACCAGAGAAGCCTATTTACCATCCAAAATAACTGCAACTTTTTCCACAAACAAGTTCTCGCAAGGCTCTTTAGTTTTGACTGAACTTCAGAGCTAAAAAGGCTTTATTTGAGATGGATCTCAGATTGGAAAACTTCATACAGCACTGGAGAACCCTATTTACAATTTGCAGAACCAGAAACCCACTCCACCAACACTTTCTCATCAAGACTGCTTAGATTTCTCTTAACTCCCAAGCAAGAAATACTCCTTCTGAGGTGGATCTGGATTTGGAAAACTAAACTTGGAAAACTGTTTCAGTTTTCTAAGTCTACTTTTCCAAGCCCAGTTTTGATTGTCTAGAATGGGAAAATATAACACGACAATCGAGAAGCCTATTTACCATCCAAAAATCCTGAAACCCATTCCATAAACTTCTTCTTGCCAGGCACTCTAGTTTTTTCTTAAGTCCAAGGCTAGGAAGGCTCTTTTTGAGGTGGGTCTCGTCTTTGAAAACTTAACACAACACTGGAGAACCCTATTTTCACTCTGAAGAACCTGAAACCCATTCCACCAACACCTTCTCGGCAAGTGTCCTAGATTTCTCTTAACTCCCAAGGGAGAAAATCTCCTTCTGAGATAAATCTGGGCTCGAAATACTAGACTTGGAAAAGTATCCCAGTTTTTTAAGTGTGTATTTCCAAGCCCAGTTTTGTTTATCTGGATGGGGAAAATTTAACACGGCAATGGAGAAGCCTATTTACCTTCCAATGATTCTGCAAGCCATACCACAACAAAATTTCTCACAAGGCTCTCTAGTTTTTACTTAACTCCCAGGCTAGGAAGGCTTCATTTGAGGTGGATCTAGGCTAGAAAATCTTAACACAGCATTGGAAAAGCCTATTTAACATCAGAAAACCTGAATCCCCTTCTACCAACACTTTCTCAACAAGGCTTATAAGATTTCTCTCAACTAGCAAGCGAGAAATTCTTCTGAGTTGCATGTTGGCTTGGAAAACTAGTTTTCCAAGCCCAGATTTGTTTTTCTAGATTGAAAGAATTTTAACAGGGCAACAGACAAGCCTATTTACCATCCGAAAATCCTGCAACCCATTCGATGACCAACTTCTCAGAAGGCTTTCTTGTTTTTACTTAACTGCCAGGTTGCAAAGACTCCTTTTCAGGTGGATCTCGGCTTGGAAAACTTAACAGGGCAGTGGAAAAGTCTATTTACAATCCGAAGTACCTGAAACCGATCCACCAACACCTTCTCACAAAAGCTGCCTAGATTTTGTTTAAATCCCTAGCGAGAAATTCTCCTTATGAGATGGATCTGGGCTTGGAAAACTAGACTAGGAAGATTGTTCCAGTTATACAAGTCTAGTTCTCCAAGACCAGTTTTTGATTTTCTAGACTGGGAAAACTTAACATGGAAATGGAGAAGCCTATTTACCATCTGAAAATCCTGCAACCCATTTCACAAACAACTTCTCCCAAGGCTCTCTAGTTTTTGCTTAACTCCCAGGTTAGGAAGATTCCTTTTCAGGTGGATTTTGGCTTGGAAAACTTAACATACCAGTGGAGAAGCCTATTTACAATCCAAAGAACTTGAGACCCACTCCACAAACTCCTTCTCAGCAAGGCTGCCTAGATTTCCCTTAACTCCCAAGAAAAAAATTCTTCTTTAGATGGTTCTGGGCTTCGAAAACGAGACATGAAAAACTGGAAAAGATTTCCAAGTCTTGTTTTCCAAGCCCAGTTTTTTTTTCTGGAATGGGAAGATTTAACATGGCCATGGAGAAGCCCATTTACCATCCGAAAATCCTGCAACCCTTTCCACAAACAACTTCTCGCAAGACTCTCTAGTTTATACTTAACGCCCAGGCTAGGAAGACTCCTTCCGAGTTGAATCTGGGCTTGGCAAACAAGACTTGGAAGATTGTTTTAGTTTTTCAACTCTAGTTTTCCAAGACCACTTTTGATTTTCTACACTGGGAAAAACTTTACATGGCAATGGAGAAGCCCATTTACCATCCGAAAATCTTGCAACCCATTCCACAACCACCTTCTTGCAAGGCTCTCTAGTTTATACTTAACTCCCAGGCTAGGAAGGCTCCTTTTGAGGTGGATCTAGGATTGTAAGACTTAACACAGCAATGTATAGGCCTATTTAAAACCCGAATAACCTGAAACCCATTCCACAAACACCTTCTCGGCAAGGCTGCCTAGATTTCTCTTAACTCCCAAGCGAGAAATTCTCCTTCTTCTCCTGAGATGGATCTGGGCTTGGAAAACTAGACTTGGAAAAGTGTTCCTGTTTTTAAGTCTACTTTTCCAAGCCCAGCTGTGTTAAATTTTTCAAGTCCAGATCCATCTAAAGGGAGCCATCCTAGCCTGGGAGTAAAGTAAAAACTAGAGAGCCTTGGGAGAAATTGTTTGTGGAATGTGCTGCAGGATTTTTGGATGGTAATAATGCTTTTCCAATGCTGTGTTAAATTTTCCACGTGTTGAAAACAAAACTGCTTGATCTTGGGCCTGCAAACAACACTTATCACGGTACGGTTCCCAGTCAGGGCACATTCCAGTATTGCAGGCCAGTTCCCAGCAATGGACTCATGAGAGGCAACCATACATTGGTATTTCTCTCCTTCTTTCCTTCCCTTCCTCTTTAAGGTTAAATAAATAAAATCTTTTTTAAAAAAAGGGAAACAAAACTGAGCTTGGAAAACTAGACTTGGAAAACTGTTCCAGTTTCCATATTCACCTCAGAAGGAGAATTTCTCCCTCAGGAGTTAAGAGAAATCTAGGCAGCCTTGCCAAGAAATTGTTTGTGGAATTGGTTTCTGGTTCTTTGGATGGTAAATAGGCTTCTCCAGTGCTTTTTTAACTTTTCCAAGCCTAGATCCACATCAAAGGGGGCCTTCCTAGCCTGGGAGCAAGTAAAAACTAGAGAGCCTTGTGAGAAGTTGTTTGTGGAATGAGTTGCAGGATTTTCAGATGGTAAATAGGGTTCTCTATTACCGTGTTAAATTTTCCCACTCTAGAAAAAAAAAACTGGGCTTGGAAAAGTGTTACACTTTTCCAAATCTAGTTTTCCAAGCCCATCTACACCTCACAAAAAGAGTTCCTCACTTGGGAGTTAATACTAGAGAGCCTTACCAAAATTTTTTGTGTAATTTGTTGAAGGTTCTCTGGATTGTAAATAGGCTACTCCCATGCTGTGTTAAGTTTTCCAAATCTGGAACACCAACCGGGCTAGTAAAACTAGAATTGGAAAACTGTAACAGCTTTCCAAATCTAATTTTTCAATCCCAGACCCACCTCTGAAAAAGCCTTCCTAGGTCGGGAGTTGAGGAAAAACTAGGGAGCCATGAAGAGAAGGTGTTTGCAGAATATGTGTCAGGTTTTTTAGATGGTAAATAGGCTACTCCAGTTCCATGTTAAATTTTCCAAGCCCGCATTCACCTCGGAAATAGCATTCCTTGCTCGGGATAAGACAAAACTATGGAGCCTTGCCGAGAAAGTGTTTCCAGAATCGGTTTCTGGTTCTTTAGATAGTAAATAGGCTTCTCCAGTGCCCTCTTAAATTCTCCAAGTCTAGTAAAAAAACTGGACTTCAGAGCAAGTACAAGGAAGGAAATAACCAAGATCAGAGCAGAATTACATGACATAGAGACTAAAAGGACAATTCTTGGGATCAATGAATCCGGGAGTTGGTTTTCTGAAAATATAAACAAAATAGACAAACCCTTAAGTAGGCTTATTAAGAAGAGAGAGGACACAAATAAACAATAACAAATGAAAGAGGAGAAATTACAACTGATACCACAGAATTAAAAGAGATTGTAAGAAATTACTATGAAGAATTATATGCCAAGAGATTTGAAAACCTAGGTGAAATGGACACATATCTAGAAAAATATAGTCTGCCAAAAGTCAATGAAGAAGAAGTAGAAAGCCTGAACAGACCAATAACAGCAGATGAAATTGAAGCAGTAATCAAAAAACTCCCATCACACAAAAGCCCTGGACCAGATGGTTTCACAGGAGAATTCTACAGAGCATTTAAGGAAGACCTATCCCCTGTTCTTCACAGACTATTCCAAAAATTCCAAAATGATAGGAAACTCTCAAACTCTTTTTATGAAGCCAGCATCATCCTAATTCCAAAACCAGATAGAGACATAAAAAGGAAAGAAAACTTCAGGCCAATATCACTGATGAACATAGACGCTAAAATCCTCAACAAAATATTGGCAAATCACAACCAGCAATACATCAAAAAGATCATACACCACGACCAAGTAGGATTCATCCCAGGGATCCAAGGAAAGTTCAATATCCGCAAATCAGTAAATGTAATACATCATAAAAACAAAAGCAAAGACAAATACCACATGATCATATCAATAAATGCGGGAAAAGGTTTTCAAAAGGCACAACACCCATTTATAATAAAGACACTCAGCAAATTGGGAATAGAGGGAGCATTCCTCAATATAATAAAGGCCATATATGAAAGATCTACAGCCATTATCATACTCAATGGACAAAAATTAAAATCTTTTCCACTAAGATCAGGAACAAGACAAGGTTGTCCACTTTCACCACTTCTATTCAATATAGTATTGGAATTTCTAGCTGCAGCGATCAGACAAAAAAAGGAAATAAAAGTCATCTAAATCGGAAAGGAGGAAACAAAACTGTCATTGTTTGCAGATGACATGATAGTGTACATGGAAAATCCTATAGACTCTACAAAAAAACTGCTCAAACTAATAAATGAATTTGGCAAAACAGCGGGGTCCAAGGTCAATATCCAGAAATCAAAGGCATTTTTGTATAAAAACAATGAAACAGCAGAAGCAGAAATCAAGAAAAAAATCCCATTTGATATAAGAAAAACAAAAATAAAATACTTAGGAATAAACTTAACCAAGGAGGTAAAAGACCTGTATGCAGAAAACTACACAACACTGAAGAAAGAAATCAAGGAAGACACAAATAAATGGAAACATATACCGTGTTCATGGATTGGAAGAATTAACATCATCAAAATGTCCATACTACCCAAAGCAATTTACAGATTCAATGCAATACCTATTAAAGTACCAATGGCATATTTCACAGACATAGAACAAACACTTCAAAAATTT
>NW_028072862.1:53045-87390 GCF_014824575.4 Sturnira hondurensis | reverse complement strand
AAAATGAAGGAGAGAATCCTAGAAGCAGCAAGAGATAAGGGGACAGTCACCTACAAAGGAGTACCCATCAGACTGTCAGCGGATTTCTCAAAAGAGACCTTACAGGCAAGAAGGGGCTGGAAAGAAGTATTCCAAGTCATGAAATCCAAAGACCTACAGCCAAGATTGCTTTATCCAGCAAAACTTTCATTTAGAATGGAAGGGCAGATAAAGTGCTTCTCAGATAAGGTCAAGTTCAAGGAGTTCATCATCACCAAGCCCTTATTATATGAAATGCTAAAGGGACTTATATAAGAAAAAGAAGATGAAAAATATGAACGGTGAAAGGACAGCAAACACACAGTTATTAACAACCACACCTAAAACAAAAGCAAACCAGGAGGACAGCTAGATCAGGAGTGGAACCATAGAAATAAAGAACACATGGAGGGTTAGCAACAGGGGAATGGGAGGAGGAGAAGGGGAGAGAAGGCACAGAAAATAGCATACATGGTAGGTAGAAAATAGGGGGGAGGGCAAGAATAGTGGGGGAAATATAGAATCTAAAGAACTTGAGACACGTAGTTATAAACTAAGGGGGGGAGAATGGTGGGGGAGGGAGTGTGCAGGTGGAGGGGAATGAAGGGGGGAATAGAACAACAGTAATTGTACAATCAATAAAATATATTTTAAAAATAAATAAATAAAATAAAAAGACAACCAACTGTATGGGAAAACATTTTTGCCAATGATACCTCAGACAAAGGTTTAATCTCCAAAATATACAAAGAACTCACACGGCTTCACTCTAAGAAGAGAACTAACCCAATTAAAAAATGGGGAAAGGACTTGAACAGACAATTCTCCAAGGAGGACATACAGAGGATCCAGAGATGCTCAATATTGCTTGCTATCAGAGAGATGCAAATTAAAACCACAATGAGATACCACTTTACACCAGTGAGAATGGCTATCATAAACAAAGCAATAAAACACAAATGTCGGAGAGGGTGTGGGGAAAAGGGGACTCTGGTCCACTGTTGATGGGATTGCAGACTGGTACAACAATTATGGAAAACAGAGTGGAATTTTCTCAGAAAACTAAAATTGGACCTGCCTTTTTACCCAGCAATTTGACTGCTAGGATTGCATCCTAAGAACCCTAAAACACCAATCCCAAAGAACATATGCACCCCAATGTTCATAGCAGCACAATTTACCATAGCCAAGAGTTGGAAGCAACCTAGGTGCCCGTCAGTAAATGAATGGATCAAAAAACTATGGTACATATACACAATGGAATTCTATGCAGCAGAGAGAAAGAAGGAGCTCCTACCTTTTGCAACAGCATGGATGGAACTGGAAAGCATTGTGCTGAGTGAAATAAGCCAGGTGTTGAAGGACAAATACCGTATGATCTCACCTTTAACAGGAAGCTAAACAACAAAACAAACAAGCAAGCAAAATATAACCAAAGACACTGAAATAGAGAGCAGGCGGACAGTGACCAGAGGGGAGAGGGGAGGGAATTTCAGGGGAAATAGGGGAGGAATTTAGAGGAACAAATATAAAGGATACATGGACAACAACTGAAAAGGGTGGAAATGGGAGGCAGGGAGGAGCACGGGGGGATGGGATTGGATGGGAGTATTAGAAAACTGTACTTGAAAAATAATTAGATTTTAAATATGTAAAAAAAATGGGCTTGAAAATCTAGACTTGGAAAACTGTTCCAGTTTTCCAGTTTTCTTGCTTTTAAGTTAAGAAAAAACTAGGGAGCCTTGTTGAGAAGGTGTTTGCAGAAGGGTTTCAGGTTCTTCAGATTGTAAATGTGCTTCTCCAGTGCTATGTTAAGTTTTCCAAGCCCACATCCACCTCAGATGGAGCCTTCCTCACTGAGGAGTTATGAAAAAACTAGAGATCTTCGCCTGAAGGTGTTTGTGGAATGTGTTTCGGATTTTTTTGGATGGTAAATGGGCTACTGCTGGGGCGTGTTAAATTTTCCAAGTCTGGAGGAAAAAAACTGGTCTTCAAAAACTAGACTTGGAAACTTAACATGGCACTGCAGAAGCCTATTGACCTTCCAAAAAACCTGAAACTCATTCCCAAATCACCTTCTCGCCAAGGCTCTCTAGTTTTGTCTTAACTCCCAAGGGAGAAAGGCTTTTTCTGAGGTGGATCACGGGTTGGAAAACTTAACACAGCACTGGGTAAGCATATTAACCCCCTGACGAACCTGAGCACTATTACACAAAAACATTCTGGCAAGGCTCCCTAGTTTTGTCCTCACTGCCGAGCGAGGAAGTCTTTTTCTTAGGTGGATCTGGGCTTGGAAAACTAGACTTGGAGAAGTTTTCCAGTTTTCCAAGTCTATTTTTCCAAGCACATTTTTTTCTCTAGACTTGGAAAACTTAACGCGGCGCTGCAGTAGCCTATTTACCACCCGAAAAACCTGAAACCCATTCCACAAACACCTTCCTGGCCGGGATCTCTAGTTTTTCCTAAACTCCCAAGTGAGAAAGGTTCCTTACAAGGTGGATGTTGGCTTGGAAAACTTAACACAGCACTGGAGAAGCCTATTTACAATCTGAAGAATCTAACACCACTCTGCATACACATTCTCGGAAAGGCTCCCTAGTTCTTACTTAACTCCCAAGTGAAGAAGGCTCCTTCTGAGTTGGATCTGGGCTTCGAAAAGTAGACACTGACAAATTTCCCAGTTTTCCAAGTCTAGCTTTCCAAGCACAGTTTTTTTATATAGAGTTGGAAAACTTAACACAGCATTGGAGAAGCCTATTGCCATCCCAAGCAGCTGCATCCTATTCCACGAACACCTTCTCAGCAAGGCTTTCTAGGTTTTCTTAACTCCTGAGTGAGTAAGGCTTCTTCTGAGGTGAATATGGGCTTGGAAAACTTAACACGGCACTGGAGAAGCCTATTTACCATCCGAAGAACCTTAAACCCATTCCATAAACACCTTCTTGGCAAGGCTGCCTAATTTTGTCTTAACTGCCAAATGGGAAATTCTTCTTATGAGGTGGATCTGGGCTTGGAAAACAAGACTTGAAAAATTTTCCCGTTTTCCAAGTCTAGTTTTTAAGCGCAGTTTTTCTTTTCCTAGATTTGGAAACCTTAACATGGCACTGCAGTAGCCTATTTAGCATCCGAAAAACCGGGAAACCATTCCACAAACATGTTCTGGGTGAAGATCCCTAGTTTTTTCTTAACTCGTGAGCTAGAAAGCCTCCTTCCAAGGTGGATGTGGGCTTGGAAAACTTAACACAGCACTGGAGGAGATTATTTACAATCTGAAGAACCTGACACCCATTCCCCAAACACCTTCTCATCAAGGCTCCTTACTATTTTCTTAGTAAGGAGAACCTGACACCCATTCTGCAAAAACCTGACACCCGAGTGAAGAAGGCTCCTATTCAGGTGGATCAGAGCTTGAAAAAGGAAACTTAGAAAACTTATCCAGTTTTCCAAGTCTAGTTTTTAAGTCCAGTTTTTTTTCTAGAGTTGGAAAACTTACCACTGCATTAGAGAAGCCTATTACAATCTGAAGAACCTGCAACCCATTGCACAAACACCTTCTCAGCAAGGCATTCCAGTTTTTAGTAACTCCTGAGCAAGGAAGGTTCTTTCCCAGGTGGATCTGGGCATGGAAAACTAGACTTGGAAAACTGTTCCTGTTTTCTAAGCATTATTTTTAAGCCCTGTTTTTCTTTCCTATACTTGGAAAACTTAACAGGGCACTGGAGAAGCCTATTTACCATCTGAAAAACATACAACCCATTCCATAAACACCTTCTCAAAAGGCTGTCTAGTTTTTACTTAACTCCCAGGCTAGGAAGACTCCTTCCGAGGTGGATCTCGGCTTGGAAAACCTAACACAGCCCTGCAAAAGCCTATTTACCATGCGAAAAATGTGAAAACCATTCCACAAACACCTTCTTATCAAGGCTGCCTAGATTTATCTTAACTCCCAAGGGAGAAAATCTTCTTCTGAGGTAGATCTGGGCTTGGAAAACTAGACTTGGAAAAACTGTTCCAGTTTTCCAAGTCTAGTTTTTCAAGCCCAGTTTTTTTACTAGATTTGGAAAACTTAGGAGGGCACTAGAGAAGCCTATTTACCATCCAAAGAATTTGAAACCCATTCTGCAAACACCTTCTCAGCAAAACTACCTAGTTTTGTCTAAACTCCCAAGCAAGTAAGGCTATTTCCGAGGTGGATGTGGGCTTGGAAAATTTAACAGGGAACTAGAGAAGCCTATTTACCGTATGAAGAACCTGACACCCATTCTGCAAACACCTTCTCCAAATGGCTTCCTAGTATTTTCTTAACTTCCGAGTGAGGAAGGCTACTTCTGAGGTGGATGTGGGCTTGGAAAACTAGACTTAAAAATCTGTTTCAGTTTTCCAAGTCTATTTTTCCAAGCTCAGTTTGTTTTCTAGACTTGGAAGACTTAACAGGGCACTGGAGAAGCTTATTAGTATCCTAAGATCCTTCAACCCATTCCACAAACACCTTCTGGGCATGGCTCTCTAGTTATTTTCAATTCCCAAGTGAGGAATGCCCTTTCTGAGATACATCTCGGCTTGGAAAAGTTAACACAACACTGGAGAATTCTATTAACCATCTCACAAACCTGATACCCATTCTGCAAACACCTTATCGGCAAGGTTCCTTTCTTTTCTCTTAGCTCTCAAGGGAGGAAAGCTCATTGTGAGGTGGATCTTGGCTTTGAAAATTAGACTTGGAAAACTGTAAGTTTTCCAAGCCCAGGCTTATTTTCTAGACTTGGAAAGATTAACACTGCAGGAGAAGCCTATTTACCATTCGAAGAACCTGATCCGTTCAACAAACACCATCTCAGCAAGGCTCCTTAGTTTTTTATTAACTCCTTAGTGAGGAAGGCTCCTGCCCAGGGGGATCAGAGCTTTGAAAACTTAACAGGGCACTGGAGAAGCCAATTTACCATCCAAAAAATGTGAATTCCATTCCACAAACAACATCTGGTCAAGATGGCCTACTTTTGTCTAACTCCCGAGGGAGGAAGGCTCCTTCTGAGGTGGATCTGGACTTAAAAAAACAGACTTTGGAAATTGTAACAGTATTACATGTCTAGTTTTTTTATCTTATTTCTTTTTGGACTTGGAAAATTTAACACAGCACTGGAGAAGCCTATTTACCACCCAAAGCACCTGAAAACCATTCTAAAAACACCTTCTCGGCAAGGCTGCCTAGTTTTCTCTTAATTCCCAACCGAGAAATTCTTTTTCTGAAGTGGATCTGGGCTTGGAAAACTGTAACCGTTTTCCAACTCTAGTTTTCCAAGCCCAGTTTTTTATCTAGACTGGGAAAATTTAACACGGCACTGGAGAATTCTATTTACCTTCCGAAGGACCTGAATCTGGTTCCACAAAAACTTTTTGTCAAGGCTCCCTAGTTTTGTCTTAACTCTTGAGTGAGAAAGGCTCCTTCTGCGGTTGATCTGAGGTTGGAAAACTAGACTCGGAACACTGTCAGTGTTCCGAGTCTAGCTTTCCAAGCCCAGGGTTTTTTTGTTTGTTTTTGTTTGTTTGTTTGTTTGTTTTTTGCTAGACATGGAAAACTTAACACGGCCCTGTAGAAGCCTATTCACCATCTGAAGACCCTGACACCCATTCTGCAATCACTTTCTTGGCAAAGCTCCCTACTTTTGTCTTAACTCCTGAGAGAAGAACGCTCATTGTTAAGCGGAGCTAGGTTTGAAAAACTAGACATGGAAAACTGTAAAAGTTATTGAAATCTAGTTTTCCACGCCCATTTTTTTCTACACTTGGAAAAATTAACATGGCACTGGAGAAGCTTACTCACCATCCAAGGAACCTGAAGTCCATTCCACAAACACCTTCTCAGCAAGGTTACCTAGTTTTTTCTTAACTCTTGAGCCAGGAAGGCTCCTTCTGAGGTGGATTTGCGCTGGAAAACTTAACACGGCACTGGAGAAGCCTATGTACCATCCTAAAAACCTGCAACACATTCCACAAACACCTTCTCAGGAAGGCTCACTAGTTTTTTCTTAACTCCCATGTGAGAAAGCCTCCTCCTGAGGTGGATCTGGGCTTGGGAAACTAGAAAAACTGTAACAGTTTGAAAAACTGTAACAGTTTTTCAAGTCTAGTTTTCCAAGTCCAGTTTTTTTTCTAGACTTCAAAACCTTAACACTGAAGTGGAGAAGCCTATTACCATATGAAGAACCTCTAACCCATACCACAAACATCTTCTCAGCAAGACTCTCCAGTAATTTTCAATTCCCTAGCAAGGTATGCTTATTCCGAGGTAGATCTCGGCTTGGAAAACTTAACGCGGCACTAGAGAAGCCTATTAACCATCTGAAGATCCGGACACCCATTCTGCAAACACTTTCTCTGCAAGGCTCCCTACTTTTGTCCTTAGTCCCAAGTAAGAAAGGCTCTTTGTGAGGTGGATCTTGGCTTGGAAAACTAGACTTGCAAAATTGTAACCATTTTTGAAATCTAGTTTTCCAAGCCCGTGTTTTTTTTTACACTTTGAAAAATTAACATGGTACTGGAGAAGCCTACTTACCATCTGAGGAACCTGAAATCCATTCTACAAACACCTTCTCTGCCAGGCTCTCTAGTTTTTTCTTAACTCCTGAGCAAGGAAGCCTCTTGCTGAGGTGGATCTTGCCTTGGAAACTTAACAGGGCACTGGAGAAGTGTATTTACCATCTGAAGAACATGACACCCTTTTCACAAACACCTACTCAGCAAGGCTCCCTCGTTTTTCCTAACTCTTGAGCAAGGAAGGCTCATTCTGAGGTGTATCTGTGGTTGGAAAACTAGACTTGGAAAACTTTAACAGTTTTCTAAGTCTAGTTTTCTGATCCCAGATTTTTTTTTTTCTAGACTTGGAAAACTTAACACGGCACTGGAGAAACCTATTTACCATTCGAAGAACCTGAAGTCCATTCCACAAACACCTTCACGGCAAGGCACCCTCGTTTTTTCTTTACTCCTGAGCTAGAAAGGCTCCTCAGGTGGATCTGCGGTTGGAAAACTCGACTTAGAAAACTGTTACAGTTTTCCAGGTTGAGTTTTCCAACCCCAGTTATTTTCTTAGACATGAGAAAATTAACACAACAATGGAGAGGCCTACTTACCATCCGAAGATCCTGAAACCCAGTCCACAAACATCTTCTCAGCAATGCTCCCTAGATTTTTTCTTAACTCCCAAGCAAGGAAGGCTTCTTCCAAGGTGGATTTGTGCTTCGAAACTTAATACGGTGCTGTAGAAGCCTATTTACAATCCGAAGATCCTGAAAACCATTCTGCAAACAGCTTCTAGGCAAGGCTTCCTAGTTTTGTCTTAACCCCCAAGCGAGAAAAGCTCCTTCTGAGGTGAATCTAGGCTTGAAAAACTAGACTTGGAAAACAGTCCCAGTTTTTCAACTCTAGTTTTTCAAGCCCAGTGTTTTTCTTCTAGACTTCTAAAACTTAACACGGCACTGGAGAAGCCTATTTACCATCCTAAAACCCTGCAACCCATTCCACAAACACCATATCGGCAAGGCTCCCTAAGTTTTTTCTTAATTCCCAAGGGATTAAGGCTCCTTTCAAGGTGGATCTAGGCTTGGACAACTTAACACGGCACTGGAGAAGCCTATTGACCTTCCAAAGAACCTGAAACCCAGTACACAAAAACTTCTTGCCAAGACTCACTAGTTTTTTCTTAACTCCCAAGTGAGGAAGTTAACTCCCACCTCCTGAGGTGGATCTGGACTTGGAAAAATAGACTTAAAAAACTGTAACAGTTTTTTAAGTCTATTTTTCCAAGTCAGTTTTTTCTTCTAGACTTCAAAAACTTAACACTACCCTGGAGAATCCTATTTACCATCTGAAGAACCTGAAACCCATTCTGCAAACACCTTCCCTTCAAGGCTGTCTAGTTTTGTCTTAACTCCCAGGTGAGGAAGCCTCCTTCTGAGGTGGATCTGGACTTGAAAAACTTCTCCTGTTTACCGAGTCTAGTTTTCCAAGTTTAGGTTTTTTTTTCTAGACTTGGAAAACTTAACAGTACACTGGAGAAGCCTATTTACCATCTGATGAACCTGAAATCTCTTCTGCAAACACTTTCGTTGCAAAGCTCCATAGTTTTGTCTTATCTCACAAGTGAGGAATGCAGGGGGAAATATGTCAACCCTCAGGGTGAGGCTGGTGGTTGAGGAGGGCCCTCTTTGTCCTCTTTCTTTACAATGGCTGCCACTATTACCCTAGTCAAAGGATGAATACTCCACCTAGGTTGTGTCTCATTTACTGAATGACAATTTGTGGCTTAGCAGTGGGTCCCAGGGGTTGGCCCTTTAAAACACCACTTTGAGGATTGCATTATCACAATGATTATTGTTCTTTCATTTAATGTTTATATAACATTGTCCAAGCCCTTTGCCCTTTACATGGCATAGAGCTTGACCATGCCACCTGTTGTATTCCTTTAAAAAAGATCTATTTTCCAAATAAAAATGCAATAGTATTTTAACCTAAGGGTCAATCTCATTGTTGAGGCAGAATTATAAATGAGGCCATCTTAGAAGAGAAAATAATCAACTATCAATTATTTAAAGTGCTTAGTGATGCATGAAATGTGCTACTTTTTCAAGTGAACTTCTAGATAAATATGCACAATGATAAAAGCCTTGGTATCTAACTCAGCAATTAATTCCAAATCAAATGATATTTGAAATTCAGCACTTCACACTTCTATTTTTAAAACCTAAAGATTTAGAGGAATAGATGCCCTGCCTTCACATTTTATTTATAGTCTCAAATTTCAATAAAATGCACCTGTTTATTTTCAAAAAACAAACAGCATATTCTTGCAAAAACTTTAGAAATCCAAAATAAATTTAAGTCAATATCATTTGAAATAAACTGACTTAGATTTTGGAATGTTATGTTCAAATTTCTTCAGTAACAAGATTAGAATAAATGCTAGTAAAAATATGAAAAATGATGAGGTCACTATGTCTAAATATTGTACCCAAGCCCTGGCTGGTGTAGCTCAGTGGACTGAGCGTGGGCCTGTGAACCAAAGAATCACAGTTTGATTCCCAGTCAGGGTACATGCCTGGGTTGCAGGCCAGTTCCCAGCAGGGGATGCACAAGATGCAACCATACATTGATATTTCTCTCCCTCTCTTCTCCCTTCCCCTCTAAGGATAAATAAATAAAATCTTTAAAAACAATTAAATAAATAAATAAATAAAGGTACTCAGCAAGGTGGGAATAGAGGGAACATTCCTCAATATAATAAAGGCCATATATGAAAGACCTACAACCAACATCATACTCAATGGGCAAAAACTAAAAGCTTTTCCACTAAGATCAGGAACAAGACAAGGTTGGCCACTTTCACCACTTTTATTCAATATAGTATTAGAAGTTCTAGCTCCAGCAATCAGACAAGAAAAGGAAATAAAAGGCATCCAAATCCGAAAGGAGGAAACAAAACTGGCATTGTTTGCAGATGACATGATAGTGTACATGGAAAACCCTATAGCCTCTACCAAAAAACTGCTGGAACTAATAAATGAATTTGGCATAACAGCGGGATACAAAGTCAATATCCAGAAATCAAAGGCATTGTTGTATACCAACAATGAAGCAGCAGAAGCAGAAATCAGGGAAAAAAATACCATTCGATATAGCAAAAACAAAAATAAAATACTTAGGAATAAACTTAACCAAGGAGGTAAAAGACCTGTATGCAGAAAACTACACAACACTGAAGAAAGAAATCAAGGAAGACACAAATAAATGGAAACATATACCGTGTTCATGGACTGGAAGAATTAACATCATCAAAATGTCCATACTACCCAAAGCAATTTACAGTTCAATGCAATACCTATTAAAGTACCAATGGCATATTTCACAGACATAGAACAAACACTTCAAAAATTTATATGGAACCAGAAAAGACCCCGAATAGCTGCTGCAATTTTGAGAAAGAAGAACAAAGTAGGAGGGATCACAATACCTGATATCAAACTGTATTACAAGGCCACTGTAATCAAAACAGCCTGGTACTGGCACAAAAACAGGCACATAGACCAATGGAATAGAACAGAGAGCCCAGAAATAAACCCAACTCTCTACAGTCAATTAATATTCGACAAAGGGGGCAATAACATAAAATGGAGTAAAGACAGCCTTTTCAACAAATGGTGTTGGGAGAACTGGACAGCTACATGCAAAAAAATGAAACTTGAGCACCAACTTACACCATACACCAAAATAAATTCAAGGTGGATAAAAGACTTAAATATAAGCCGTGAAACCATTAAAACCCTAGAGGAGAGCCTTGGCAAGAAAATCTCAGATATTCCACGCAGCAATATTTTTACTGATACGTCCCCTAGAGCAAGGAACATAAAGGAAAGAATAAACAAATGGGATCTCATCAAAATTAAAAGCTTCTGCATGGCTAAGGAAAACAGTATCAAGATACAAAGAGAAGCAACAGCTTGGGAAAACATATTTGCCAATGATACCTCAGATAAGGGTTTAATCTCCAAAATATACAAAGAACTCATTCGGCTCCACTCAAAGAAGACAAGCAACCCAATCAAAAAATGGGCAGAGGACTTGAACAGACATTTCTCCAAGGAGGACATACAGAGAATCCAGAGACACATGAAAAGATGCTCGATATCACTAGCTATCAGAGAGATGCAAATTAAAACCGCAATGAGATACCACTTAACACCAGTCAGATTGGCTATCATAAACAAAGAAACAAACAACAAGTGCTGGAGAGGTTGTGGGGAAAAGGGGACTCTAGTTCACTGTTGGTGGGATTGCAGACTGGTACAACCACTATGGAAAACAGTATGGAATTTTCTAAGAAAACTAAAAATGAACGTACCTTTTGACCCAGCAATTCCACTCTTGGGAGTATATCCTAAGAACCCTGAAACACCAATCCAAAAGAACCTATGCACCCCGATGTTCATAGCAGCACAATTTACGATAGCCAAGAGTTGGAAGCAGCCTAGATGCCCATCGGTAAATGACTGGATCAAAAAACTATGGTACATTTACACAATGGAATTCTATGCTGCAGAAAGGAAGAAGGAACTACTACCCTTTGCAACATCATGGATGGAACTGGAAAGCATTATGCTGAGCGAAATAAGCCAGGCGGTGAAAGACAAATATCATATGATCTCACCATTAACAGGAATCTAAACAAACCAAACAAGCAAGCAAAATACAACCAATGACACTCAAATATGGAACAGGCTGTCAGGGCCCAGAGGGGAGAGGGGAGAGAATCATAGGGGAAAAGGGAATGGACTCACATGAACAAGTATAAAAGACACATGGACAATAACTAAGGGTGGGGGGTGGAAATGGGAGGGAGGCGGGGAGCATGGGGTGGGGGGTGGGCAGGGTTGGGAAAGAAGACAGAAACCTGTACTTGAACAAGAATTAAATAAAAATTATATTTAAAAATTTAAAAAATTAAATAAATAAATAAATAAATAAATATTGTACCCAATGTAGGTTAAAAAGTAGACATTTGAAAAACACAATTAACCTTTGAAAATAAAAAAGCCACACCCACGTTATGGAATAGGCTAACTTAACTAATGAGAATTTATAGCACTCTGATGTTTGCAAAGAAAATTTTTTTCTCATTGAAATGTCAGAATAATCTCAGATCTCCTGTTCAGCAATTTGTCAAACTTTAAATGGGAATAAATGTTACATTCAATAATTGAAAAAGCTCAAGTAGAATGAGATTGTTGAAGTACATTTCCAAAGTGTTTCTCTTTTAATTTCCAACATTTGTTTGTTTGCTGATTACATTACTTATTCATCCTTTAATCACTCCTTCAGCAAATCGAATCTCTTCAAGGTACAGAGGCATTGAACTAGACTCTATGACATTAACAATAAGGAAATGAGATCTCTGCCCTCACAGCTCTCCCTATCTTGAAAGTAACACTTATAAGAAAATCATTTAAGTGACATGATAATTGTGTTAGTAGATCATGTAACACTGACGACTCATTTCATTCCTCTACCAGTTATCCATCCTTTAGTCAACACAAGCCCACTTATATTCTGGTATCAAATAGAGGTCATGTTTCCCAGCCCCACTTATTACTAGGTGTAGCTCTTGAGTAGGTGATGCTGGGCACAGGTAAGGGCAAATGTGCAGGAATTCTGAGAAACCATTGTGGAGGAGTCAGAACATGTCCTTTCCTCAGAGTGGAAAGCAGTCATGATGGCTGGGCCCTCTCCGCTGTCCCAGAGTGGGAAGTAACCTTGAAGACAAGCTTCATGTTCTGGGATGATGGAGCTGAAATAAGGAAGGGGTCTGAGACAGACCAACTCCATACCCATTTTGTGAACAGGAGAAATACACTCCAACTTTATGGTCAGGTGTCATGTTAGAGAACTGAACCCAGCCTGGGGGTTCACTTATCGTAAGGTGATATTTTATAACCACATGATTCACTCAACATGATTCTAGTGTGAAGGAGACTTCATGGAAAAAGAAAATGGTCTTCTCTTACCTTCTATGTCAAAGGCAACAAAGAAATGAAGCTAAAAACAGCAAAACAAACAAACAGACCAAACCTGTAACATCAAGTCAGATACATGCTTTTAAGAAATCCTCGTGGTGGTCCCAAACCAAGAGCAACAATCCAGAGGAAGACATTAGGTAAGGTTTCACCGTGGAGTCGTGACTGCAGAGTTTTGATGAAAGGGTATTTTGGAGAGTGCTCCTGGAGGGGATAAATCCAGGCGGAGGGGTGGAGGGGAGTAGTACGTTTTCCAGGCAGTGTCATCGTTACTTTCTGTTTGCCAGCGAGGGACCTGGGGGCTTTGCTGTGATCTGGGAGAGAAGCAAGAGTGGGAATAGCCAGGTATCGAGGGCTGTGTCTTGCGAGGTGCTGTTTTGTCACCCATGGACTCACGTTGCCAGAAGTTCACAGACATGCATGGAAAAGTTGGCATAAAAGTAAAGTTAGAAGACGATTATTGAGATTTCTAGAATTAAATATGCCTTTAAAACACCCTGAAGGATTTGTTTGTTTTCCATTAAATGCTGAGAATCTTTTCAGTTGTTCCATAAAATAATAACAGGTGTTATTTTGGTGTACAATCTGTGTAAGTCACTGCCAATCTCTTTGTACTGATCGGTTCATTCAACCCTAAAAGCCATAGTGTAGGTGGCAGACTTAGTGCTGGTATGTACCCCATTTCACAGATGAGGAAACTGAGGCTCAAGAAAGATAAGTCTCTTGGCCAAGAACACATGGCTAGAAGGCGGAGGAGCCAGGATTTGGATCTTTAGCACCATGAAAATTGGTTGAACTTCATGATTAGAGTCTCCTCTTTAGATTAGGTCATAGTCAAGGAAGAAGAGCTTACATTAATACAGCATGTAAGATTTTAGAAGACCAAGGTCATACTTAATTTTCATTACCACCCTGTGACTTCACCCTTTCTACCACTTTTCCACAAAGAGACTGAGACATATGGTTTGGGACTCGAGCCCCATTTCCTACTTCCCCCTTTCCACCCTCAGCATGTGTACAGTCATCTCAGCCATCAGGTTGCTCTGTTGCTATTTCTGAGGCTTCAACTACTGGTCAAGTTCTATCAGGGACTATTCTCCTCCCAGAATGGCCATGTTATGTATCAAGGAATCATAATTCCCCGGCATGGTCTCAAAACAGGAGCCTCAGGTGGCCCTCCCCACAGAAGGCAGAAATAGAACCCTGCCAGGGACCCACTTCAGGAAGTTTCCAAGCACCAGAGGATGAGGCCTCTGGTTGCATTGTGTCCTGCTCTTCTGGGCCCCACACAAGTGTTCCCAGCCAGGTCTTTTCTCCCCAGGCTCTGCCCAAGGCCACTCTCTTCCTGGTAACCCTTTGGAATTCTTTGTGACTTGGGGGATCTGACCATCTGTTATATTAAGAGGCATCCGTGCTTACAAAATAACTATAACCTATTTCCTATCTTTCTATTTGAAAATAGCTGATTTTGGAAGTGCAAGTAGAGATCTTTTGCTGCATTATTAAACCACTCTGGAAAGGAAAATTCATTCATCATTTATCATTTAGAGGCAAATCACTTAATATTTACATTATTTAAATGGAAATATTTAAGCATAGTTTCCTGCCTTCTAGATGTTTATGCTGGTGCTGAAGCAGTTCCCAAGTTGGTGACTAGTTTTCTTACACACCTGAGTCTGCATGAGCCTCTGAGGACTGCTAGCTTCTCATCAAAACGGCGAATGTCTACTGGGCACTTGGACTCTCCCGTGAGGCGCTCATTCTGTGGAAAGAGTACTCGGGCACAAGAGGGAGGTGGACGGGGATGGGGCTAGTGGGAACTGTGGAATTTCAGAGCAAAGCATCAGGGCTCCTACATATCTGTCACCTCCTCGCTTCTTAGAAGAGCAAATAAGTGGGACTTTGGAGCTGCCATTGGAGCCCTGATCTCTGAGGATAGTTGGAGGATTGATTTGGTTTTTTTGTTTGTTTGTTTGTTAATTTCACAGATACTGTGCGGTGCCAATGATCTGTCAGGAACTGTCCTGGGCACCAAGGATACAGGGGCGCACAAACCCAATGAGCCTCCATCTCATCCTGGAAGGCATGGAGACATAATTCCAGACTAGACCAGTAGTTGGAGGGAAGAGACGCCCAGGATGTACCAACCGTGACTTGTGGCAGGAAAGAGGTGGGGACAGCTGGGGTTCCTCAGTGAATGTGGCCGAGGGGAGGGGCATGTGCTTTCTCTTTAAGAAGGAGGTTCATCCCCTGCACATGAGCATGAACAGGAAGGAAGAGGCAGAAAGCTCAGGGACATGTCCCCAAGGGTGTATGTCCAGTTTCTGTAAGGTAAATCAACCAACACACGTACAGGAGCAGAACGGGACACTCAGCGGCCTCGGATGGGACCAGAGAAGGGTAGAGTGAGCGGCTGGCAGCCTGGGCTTGTGTGGACTACCTAGTGCACATGGGGCTGGTCACAGGAACAGCAGCTGTAACAAAAGCCCGAGTGGGCCTGTGGAGCTGCGTGGCACGTGCCCACCGCTCAGCCCTGCACCACCTGCATCACATTTGACTCCCACAATAACCCCCGGAGACTCCATTTTTGTGAAACCAAGATGTCCTCACTTCCTCTCTGAAAAGAGAGGTAGTAGGCAATCAGTTTCCCTGTTTTCAGTTTTCCACTGTGCTGCAAGGACCCCTGTCCTGTTGTCCCTGGACAACATCCTGCAGGTGCCAGAGCACTACTTCCTGGCTCCTTGTAGGGCAGCCCCCTCACCCCTCACAGTAACCAGCGATGCTTGCCCCTCACACAAGTGACCAGCTGAGGACTGCAGACAAGTTCAACAAGACACCATGATTCCTTCTGCAGAAGCATCCATCCCTGGGCATTAAGACCCCTACCTTGTTTGACCCTAAGATTGTGAGAACTAAAAGTCCTCCTGTGGACCACTGGTTTGGGCCTCTGTACACATGCTGTACTGCCTTCCAGAGTCCCACTCTTCACCGCTCAGGCAAGTTAACAAGGTGTCCACTCACCGGAGCTTATGCAGGTTACTGCACAGTTCCGTTAGACCAGCTGTGTCACCCAGATAAGGCCAATGTGCCCCACAGTCCATTACTATCTCTGTTTGCCATAAAATGTGCTCCTTGGTCTGGTGTACCACTGTGCGGGGGTCCCATATTTTCTACATCCTCACATCGCTTTTGCCATATTCTGTGCCTTTGAAACTAGTTCCTAATTCTAGCCCCCAGCTAATGAGAGGTATTAAGAGTGAGATCACCAGGAGGCAAATATCTGAAGGCATCTTAGACATGTCTGCACTTGGCCACTTTCACTTCTTCTTTTGACCCTCAGATACTCATCTGCTGGAGGCAAAGCAACAGATCACTGTGCCCTGCTCCAACCCAACCCCCTCTTCTTTCATCAGCCTTCCAGGGGCCGCCTCCAGCTCTCACTCCCAGGGAAGCTCCCAAATTTCCCCTCCCCACCAGCCCCAGAAGTAGTCTCATGGAATTTTATTTACCCCTTCTTCATTATTTTTCACCCTCTCTGTTTATTACTCAAATGCATCCATAAATATCCAATATTAGACTGTCAACAATTTGAACTCAAGGGCAATATAGATAGAGATCCAAAGTGGATTATAGAAGGCATCATAAATTTAAGAGGTTTGGACCCTCCCTGAGTCCCTCCAGGGGGGCTGTTGCTGTGCTCCTTGTTTCGAGGAAGGTTCCCATCCAAGTCACCCATACTTTCTCAATTCATATTGCTTTGTCTACCTCATCCAACTGCTTCCATTTAGCTGAGAATCATTTTTGCCAAATTTCGGTGGTTTTTACTTTCCTAAGCCAATGACTAGTTCTCTTTGCAATTGTTGTTCAACTTCTTACCTGCCTCTGAAGCAATGGTCCACTCTGTCCCTGATGAAATACAGACTGGTTTGGCCTCTAGGACACCAGGTCCTTTCCTGAGCTTCTTCCCACTACATGAGATGTCCCTTTCCCAGCATCCTTTGTGGCTTCTCTGAGGTCCAGAAGAAATGTGGAGACACCCCAGCAATCAGTTCAAGATCTTCTTCCCTACCATAGCTGCACTCTTTTCTCAGTCGATTTTGTCTAGTCCAGTGACACTAAGTGATGAAGACAGAGAACCACATTATTGCCAACAACACACCCATGCTGCCTCAGCACAGCCTAGGAAATCCTTCTGAACTGTGAGCCACCACCTGGGCTTCCTCTGGGGACAGGGCTCTCATTAACTCAGAAAGCCACACTCTCTGTGAGTTAGGAGTTCAACTTCCTACCTGATGGCAGACCCAGCTAGGACTCACTGGAGAAAATAAGCCACACGTGGTCCTTGCCTCTCTTAGCTTTACCAACTGCATCAGATGTTTGCCCTGGTGGGTTTGTCTGAGAGAGGTTTCTCCAAGGCCCCTTCCCCACACAATGTGTTGTGAATTTCCTCTGACAATAGCCTATCCCCTTGAAAGAGTCCCACGCATTACACCTCCTAAAAATCTGCTTCAGACACGTGGCTGGACTTTCTAAAAAATGCGAATGAAATAAAGTGTTCATGGCATTCACGGCCTTTTCCCAACTTCTATCTTTAGAGTGGAAGGGAAGGAGAGAAATATCAATGTATGGTTGCTTCTCCTGAGTCCCCTGCTGGGAACTGGCCTGCAACCCAGGCATGTGCCCTAACTGGGAATCGAACCACAATACTCTGGTTTGCAGGCCCGCACTCAATCCGCTGAGCTACACTAGCCAGGGCTCCCAACTTCTAAATGGTGAATGACTGCTGGAGAGGAGCTGATTGTACTTGCTGCCCTGTGCAGAAATGTAACCTCGCACTCGGGTTTATTAAGCAGATTATCATTGCAATTTAAGGCTAACTATTAGTATGTGTTTAGGCAAAACTGCTCTGTTGCACAATATTAAGCAAAGGAAATGAATTCATAATTGCAAAGTAAGCTCTAGTTTAAGAAATTCTTTATTTTAATAAAATATATCTATGGCTGCACACAGATAGAAATTTTTTTAGAAAATCAGTAAAACAGCATTTTACAGATTCTTATTGCCAATTTAATCAATTATTTTAAGCATATTTTGTCTTAGGCAGTTAGTTCATGTTTATTTTGCTTCTGTGAAAGAGAGAAAGCATTTAGGGCCGTCAGGGAATGGATTCCAAGATCAAAAAAAAGTAAAAGAATTGCAACAGCAATATCCTCTGGCCTCTGTGGGCACAGAGTGGGCAAACCCAGTGGGCCCCTGTCACACATGAGAGCATGGTGCTGTTGAGATTATTCTTAATCTCCCCTGTCTATTTTGTATCTAGAGTTTATGCTTCTTATTCTCTGTATTTTGTCCCCTCTTCTCCCCCTCCACCACCCTGCTGATAACCCTCCATATGATCTTCATTTCTGTGATTCTGTCCCTGTTCTAGTTGTTTGTTTAGTTGTTTTTTTTTTAGGTTTGGTTTTTGATAGTTGTGTGTTGTCATTTTACTGTTCATAGTTTTGATAATCTTTTTCTTAGATAAGTTCCTTTAACATTTCATATAATAAGGGCTTGGTGATGATGAACTTCTTTATCTTGACCTTACCTGGGAAGTACTTTATCTGCCCTTCAATTCTAAATTATAGCTTTGCTGGATAGAGTAATCTTGGATGTAGGTCCTTGACTTTCATGACTTTGAATTTTTTTCCAGCCCTCTATTGCCTGTAAGGTTTCTTTTGAGAACTCAGCTGATGGTCTTATGGGAACTCCTTTGTAGGTAACTGTCTCATTTTCTCTTGCTGCTTTTAAGTTTCTCTCCTTTTTAATCGTGGGTAATTATGATGTGCCTCGGTGTGTGCTTCCTTGGGTCCAACTTATTTAGGACTCTCTGAGCTTCCTGGATTTCCTGGAATCCTATTTTCTTTGCCAGATTGGGGAAGTTCTCCTTCATTACTTTTTTCAAATGAATTTTCAATTCCTTGCTCTTCCTTTTTTCCTTCTGACACCCCTATTATTTAGATGTTGAAATGCTGAAAGTTGTCCCGGGGATTCCTAAGCCTCTCCTCATTTTTTTGAATTCGTATTTCTTCATTCTGTTCTGGTTGAATGTTTATTCTTCCTTCTGGTCCAAACTGTTGATTTGAGTCCTGATTTCCTTCTCATCACTGTTGGTTCCCTGTGCCTTTCCCTTTCATTCATTCTTCATAGCCTTCACTCTTTCCTCTATTTTGTGACCATACTCAACCAATTCTGTGAGAATCCTGAATACCAGTGTTTTGAACTGTGCATCTGATAAGTTGGCTATCTCTCCATTGTTTAGTTGTGTTTTTCTGGAGCTTTGATATGTTCTTTAATTTGGGCCATATTTTTTGGTTTCAGTGTGCCTCTTATGTAGAAAGGGGCAGAGCCTTAGGTATTGGCCAGGGTGGGGCAAGCCACATTGCTGTGTTTTGGCACTGTCTGTGGGAGAGGGGTCTGAGAGAGAACAATATGGTTTGCTCAGCTCTCACCAACTTTCAGTCACTTCCTCCAGTTCCCACAAGCAAAGTGGGACCTTCTGGTACTGATTCCTGGGTGGGTGATTTTGTGTATGTTCTAGGACCCTGTGGATCTCTCCAAAAAACTCTCCTGTGAGGCTGGGAATTTCTCCTGTCACCTCAACCCCTACAGGTTTTTTCAGTCAGAGGTTTTGAGGATTTATTTCCCCAAACTGGTACCCCGGGTTGTGCAGTCTGTCTCTCTCACCATTTGTTCCTCCTGGTTTACTCACATGCCAGTGTGGGACTTCCCACTTCTCCAGCTGCAGCTGTGCCAGGAGTCCTCTCTGCTCCAGCTGCCTGTCTCCACCCCTCCTACCGGTAGGGATGGATCTTTCTCCTTTAACTTATTGATTGTTTGACTTTCTGGAAGTTCTTATTGTCTTTTGTTTTTAAATTTTTTGTTGTCCTTCTTTTGGTTGTGGGAGGAGATCCAGTGTATCTATATATGCCGCCATCTTGGTGAGTCAGCTAATTGAGTCTGTTTCTATTTTGTGTCTGTGTCTGTTTTGTTCATTAGATTCTGCATATAAGTGAAACCATGTGACATTTATCTTTTTTCCAACTGGCTCACTTCACTTAGCATAATACTTTCCAGGTCCATCCATGTTGTTGCAAAAGGTAAAATTTCCTTTCTTTTTTTAAGGCTGAATAGCATTCCATTTGGTAAATGTACCACAGCTTTTTCATCCACTTATCCCTTGAGCTGCTTCCAAATCTTGCCTATTGTAAATAACATTGCAATGAACATAAGGATGCATATATTCTTTCAAATTAGTGTTTCAGGTTTTTTCAGATATATTCCCAGAAGTGGAATCACTGGGTCATAAGGCAGTTCCTTTTTTAATTCTTTGAAGTATGTGAAAAGTGTTTCATGAGGCTGAATTTCCACCAGCAGTGCACAAGGGTTCCCTTTTCTCCACATCCTCACCAACACTTGTTTGCTGATTTGCTGATTTTTTGATAATAGCTATTCTGACAAGTGTGTGATATCTCACCCCGGTATGTTAATTTGCAATTCTCTGGTGATTAGTGACATTAAACATCTTTTCCTATGTATTGGCAGTCTGTATGTTTTCTTTGAAGAAGTATCTATTCAGGTCCTTTGCCCATTTTAAATTGAGTTTTTCTTGTTGTTGAGTTTTATATGTTTTTTATAAATTTTAGATATTAACTCCTTACCAGATGTATCATTGACTAATATGTTCTTCTGTGGGGGCAACTTTGACCTCAAGACTCCCCATCCTCTACGGGTGAAAGTAAACACTACCAAGACATGATCTGCTTGAGGAGGACAGGTGGCCATTTTCTCAGAAGAAAAAGGCCAGGAGCCCCTTCCTCCAGGGGTTTTTATAGGGTTGTAATACACAGGAATACAGGACATCAAGGATTAAACAGTAGATAACATTTCAAAGAAATCTGAGGGCTTAGTTTAAGTCAGAGTCTGCAGAAACTTTAGGGCTTCCTGCTCGGACCCTTAACATATGAGTGAAAGCACTCTTAGCAAAGTAGGTTTCACTGGATTTTTAGAAATTCTTTCTCATGCCAGATTTCCCCCAGATACCACTCTAGCTGCACCCCTCCCCATCAGCTTTTCAGGCTTAAGTGGATTAGAGCCAGGAAGCACTTCTCCCAGAGGACATGGGGACTCCGGCTATGTCACATAGCCATGGGGGCAAGGGTCCATACTCCCTCTTTGTCGCAACCCCCTGAGTCTTTGAATGCCTCACAAGTGATCGAGTCTGGCTTAGGTCGCCTCCTACTGTGAGGAGTCTTACCCGTCATCAACATCAACCATGCTTTTGCGGGTAGGGGGAGGAAGCTGAGGCAGCATTTATGACAGGGGGAAGCTTTTGTCTCCTGTGGCTCGCATTCCGGAGGTCACTCATTCATCCTTAGCCATGGGGGGTTGTTATAATTCCTAAAACCAGGCAGAGCAGTCCCCAACATTCTCCCATTCGATGGGTTGTGATTTTGTTTTATTGATGGTTTCCTTTGCTTTGCAAAAACATTTTAGTTTGATGTAGTCCTTTTGGTATATTTTTACTTTTGTTTTCCTTGTGTGAGGAACTATATCAGAAAAAATATTGCTAAGAGAAATATCCAAAATTTTACTGCTTATGTTTTTTTCTAGGATTTTTTATTATTTTGAGCCTAAGCTTTAATTCTTTAGTCCATTTTGAGTGGTGTGTGGTGTAAGAAGATGGTCTAGTTTCATTTTTGGTATGTATCTGTCCAATGTTTTCAATACCATTTACTGAATAGACTACCCTACCCCATTTGAATACCTGAGACCATAGAAAAATGAATGGATAATGAATGATACACTGTATCATAAACCAATGCAAACTCAAGGTTCTTTGAAATGTCCTGATTAAAAACTATTGTGAGTTTTACATTCTACTTCATCATATATACATGTTTTTAATATAAGATTATTATTTAAGTTAGTTGTGAACCAAATGGCTCAACTTCCCTCCCGCCCCACCCTTGGGGGAAAATTTTTTCACAGAGTTTTTTCTGTCACTTTTCAGGTCCTCCCTGTCCCCATCCTATCAGACACGCAGCCATATGCCCATGGGGTTTATGTTTTCAAGCTTGAGGAGCACTATGTGAGATGGTTTCCTAGTGTTCTCTCATCTCTAAGTTCTGTTTCATTTATGAACGAGGAAAACATTAAAATAAAATCCATTGGAAGATTAATGCATTAGTGGAAAGGTATAATTAAAAGGTGTAATTAAGCTGGAAAAGAAGGTGGCTAGGGAGGAATTAACATCAACAAATTACATTTTCTCAGATAGTCCAAATGAGGGGTATTTTTATAGCAAGTCTGGTTATAATGGGTATGACCTGAAGAAATATAAGAGTACTACAGGTCTGTGTTTTGTTAATAAACCCTGGGTCAATGGATAATCTTTAAGGAAGTGTGCAAGCCAGCTTATAGCTAATTTCAACATAAAGCAAATAAAAGTGACCTAGCAGTCTAGATATTTTGAAACTAGTTCTGTGTCTTATTTATAAATATAGCAAAGCTAGCTGTTGGAGGAGACAGATGTATTTGTCAGGAGCCTCCAAACCTGTCTCCTCTGCCAATTTCCTCTTTCCCTAACAATGAATTTAGGGAACAGACCAAGTCCTGGAGTTGGAGTTCTACTAATGGAAGAGATGGGCGTGACATAGTCCATGGATATTCTTCTGGTTTGGGAGGTGGAATAGGAGATGCTTGGTTACAGTGCGAAGCTATGACAGAGAATAAGGGCACAGTTTCTCTCCAGCCTTGGTTGTTTTAACTGAGGAGACATGCAGATATTCAATAAAGAAAGACTGCAGCTTGCAATTTAAAGGAGTTTTAGGGAAGGTAATCACATATGGAACTATTTTTGTGGGCAAAATGCCTTCCAATGAAAGGGAACAGAATTTGAAAATATGTAAAACAACATTAGAATACATGTCATAGTTGGTGAAAGCTAACTGTTTAGATACACCTGTATAAAGTGCATGTGAACAAAATAAAAATAGCCAGAAAGAGGCAGAAAGTGGCTAAACCACACAGATGCTTGCAAATCCACTAATTCTTGGGTAGTATCTTTAAGTAAATAATGAAAAAAAGTTGAATGACTTAAAAACCGGAAGTAATGTTTATCTTTAGAAAGCTCACTCAGGAAATACAGAGCTGTCTTTTGGGAAGGGAGAGAGGAATTTCGGGGTTCAGAGGCCAATTACCAGACATCTTTGGTGTCCTCACAAGATACAACTAAGAGCAGGATGAAACAGCTGTGATAACATCACTCACCACTACTGCTGCTGTCCTTCTTATTACCCTGGTGGTTTCCTAGGGGTCCTCTGCTTTCCAAACCCGACCCCAGGGCCTGGCCCATCTCCAGGGTTCATGTCAATGATGGATGTTCCATCTCCCCTGGGGTGTGGTCCGCCATTGCTTTGCCTGCTGAACCAGACTGAGCCCCAAGCACAGCTTCCAGGAACCAGTCAGCAGTAGTTCTCCCAATGGCTGAATGAATAAATTAAATGTTATCCAATTTGAATAAATATGGACTTTCCTCTCATTCTGCAAGGCCTGTCAGAAAATAATATTTGAAGACTGAGTGGACTTATTGAGAAATCCTAAGAAGGAGTAACTGAATATCTCATGTCCTGTCTGTCACTTTCCAAAGCATTACAGACTTATATCACAGGTTTATAAAAGAACCATACTGCAGAAGTAAATTTTTCAGTGCCTAAATGATCCCCACCCTTGTCAGCAGGAAGCAAGTATGGTCTTATGTGAAGGTAACTCAGGTGACTTGTCTTGCTGTGCTACTGTGTGCCCCAAGACAGTGACCAAGAATCAGGCAGAGTGCGGGTGTGGAAACAGGAGCGATTTAGTTGTAGAGGGGCAGACTCATCCCAGTTTAATTAGTCCAAATCCACTTTCCACTTTGAATGTTTAAGATCTTACTGATCTTGCTTGTAGAGCCTTTGCAGCTTCTTTGAAGGAAAAGCTTAGTTTCTTGAGCACAAAGAACACATTTTTTTGAGTAGCTTCTTTTTTCTCTTGAGCCTACAACTTCCCTTGATTTTCCTCCAAGAAAGAAAAGTTAGCTAGATGCCCATCGGTCAATGACTGGATCAAAAAGCTATGGTACATTTACACAATGGAATTCTATACTGCAGAAAGGAAGAAGGAACTACTACCCTTTGCAACATCATGGATGGAACTGGAAAGCATTATGCTGAGTGAAATAAGCCAGGTGGTGAAAGACAAATACCATATGATATCACCGTTAACAGGGATCTAAACAAAACAAACAAGCAAGCAAAATATGACCAATGACACTCAATTACAGAACAGGCTGACAGGGTCCAAAGGGGAGCGGGGAGAGAATCATAGGGGAAAAGGGAATGGACTCACATGAACAAGTATAAAGGACACATGGACAATAACTAAGGGTGGGGGGTGGAAATGGGAGGGAGGTGGGGAGCATGGGGCGGGGGGCGGACAGGGTTGGAAATATGAGACGGAAAGCTGTACTTGAACAAGACTTAAATTAAAAAATTATTAAAAAAAGAAAAGTTAGGACGTGCTAGGTAAGATATTGATTGAGGTTATTCGGTTGTGAGAAAGCATGTGCAGTGGGGGAGGTTTAAAGAAAGGCTGAGCTGAGAGTGGATGTATCTTAAGTCAGCATTGGTGAGTTTGCTTTGTAAGTTGAACAAAAAATAGCAGACATCAACCGCATGCATGGCGCTATTGCAGCAATGAGCTTATTCAAATGTAGACCATTGTAAAATGCAAGATATTGATTCCAGTTCTTCCCCTTAAAACATCTGTTCTGCAATTCTGATTTATTCGGATCAGAGACTGACCATTTTCTTTACAGAGCAGGAAATACTGCTAATAATTGATCCATGGAGCAACATGCATCCGCCTTCATCATTTAATAAATTCTTAGGGAAAAAGAGGCCACTAAATTCGATCAGTCTCCCAGAGCATAATTTGGTATTGCCTTTTAATTTAAGAAAGCTATTTTTAAAGTTTCTCTTAAAAACTATTGCAGGTTGTGTTTTCCAACAATCAAAATATCAGCAATTTACAATGTCCCCTGTTCTTTAACAGTGCAACTTTAAAACAGCTATAATTAATGTAATCATCCTGAAAGGAAAAGGAGCATGGAGCCCTCCTTGGGCCAAATCAAGCCTCAATCTAGATTTTAAGCCACAAGTAATTAACACAGGAAATTGGGGCTCTCGCATGTCTCTAATTGCAGCCAGCCTGCTTCAGCAACCTCTGGCTGCTTGTGAGTCAGGTGGTGAATATGGAAATACTGTGAATCGGGAAGTGCTTAAGTGCAGTAGCACAGTGCCCTCCTCATCCCCAGTATTGTAAACCAAGGTTAGCAATGGCAGTCATTTCGTTCCATTATTCAAAATGGCATGTCAGGTACTTTTAAATGTGATCCACAGAAATACTTGTGTAGGGGGAAGATTTCATGTAATGTTGGCGGGTTTTTTTTTTCAAGATGGGCATACTAACTTTTACTATTCTGTGTATTGTAAGAAGTAAATCTATGACAACATGAATAGATGACTTTAAATTGACCAAGTGCTAAAAATGTTGTAGAATCATTTTGAGGTGGGGTAAGACAAAACTATGCTAGTAAGGAACACACATGAGTACACATATCTATCTATCTATCTATCTATCTATCTATCCATTGATTCATCTATATCACAGCCACACAAGACACATCAGTGTGAATAATACTTCCCTTTCTCCTCTTGCACTGACTTTTTAGAGAGTTCATTCTCTTAACTGCCCTGGCCACGAGTACCAGTCCTCTTCTGTCTTTTCCTACCCAGTCCAACAGTTCATCTCCTGTTAGCTAAGCATATCTTTTTATTTTGGGAGGGTGGCGCTATAGACATTCTATTCTACAGTGATTTTGTCTCCATGTTTTATCTATAGGCTGATTTTCGCTGTAGAAAACCTATTCACAGTGTTCGCATTATTATGTCTCAGGTGGATGGAATGAAACATATAGTACACAAGAGCCACAAATAAAAGTACTAAAATAATAATCATCAAAAATGAAAGAGGGGAGGGCAAGGTTTAAAGCAGCTAAGTGCCAATCCTTTGTAATAGAATTAGTAGGTATTTTATGAAACTGATAGACAAAATATGAATTTAAGCATAACAGGAAGCTAGAGAGCAATAACAGCTCTCCATCCCTGGTGTTGGGAGGTG
The DNA here is from genome assembly GCF_014824575.4 of Sturnira hondurensis. NCBI lineage: Eukaryota > Metazoa > Chordata > Mammalia > Chiroptera > Phyllostomidae > Sturnira > Sturnira hondurensis. Next base: position 61,549 of record NW_028072862.1, on the reverse strand, counting down.
AGGCCCAGGATGAAGAACAGGTGGAGTGCACACTGTTTTTCCTGATAAGCGCTTGGGCAGGATGTCACATTGTACCGGTTGCATTCATTTTTCCTGTATAACTTAACCAAGGGCAGACTTAATGAGAAGGTGGAGAGTCAATTTCATAGAAAATTGTGTTTACATCTCTGAAATATATCAAACTCCTTTTCTCCTCCATTATTCGCACACATGTTTTGAAAATTAAATTTATTGGGGTAAATTGGTTAATAAAAATATATATGTTTTAAATGTATACTTCCATGACACATCATCTACATTTTGTGTTGTGTGCCCACCACTCAGTGTCAAATCTTTTCTGTCATTTCACATTTACCCACCTTTACCCTTTCCTCTCCCACCCCCTTCTCTCTGCTAATGACTGTGCTGTTGTCTGCATCTGTGACCTTTTGCTTGTTTGTCTAGTGTACTTTTGGTGCTGGCCCCCAAGGACCCACGTGTCAGTGGCACCCCTAAGAGAACCAGGACAGAGGGAAGTAGATATATCCCTTCAGTTTTTTGCTGCATTAAAGATGCTGGCAATAGCTCAACTATACACGGAAGCCACTGAAAACCACATTAATCTGTTATTCCAAACCACACTTCCAATTTCTCCAATTACTTTCCCTGTAGTCAAATTTTAAAAATGCCCAGTTACTCCAGGGTCACAAGAGGTATTGAGAAGCAAAAAAAGGGGGGTGTCAGAGTGGAGAAATGTAGGGATCTCAATCTAGTGAACCTATTTTACTTTTGCAAATTTAATGAAAACATATGGGCAAGAGAACAAGTTGCTAGGATCTGCCCCAGGGAGCCTTGAAGGAGCCCTGCAAGTGAGAACCCCTGAAGTTTCAGCTCCATTTGCTCCCTGGAGACTCTGTTTCTGGATACCAGTACAAGACTGTGTGTTCATGCGGGAAATGAAATAAGACAAGAATCTGATTCAAATAGATTTCTACATCTGGGAAAGAGAAAGAAAACTTTTTGAAAAATAGGCCTACGTAAGTTATCATGTACAATTCAATTTGGGCTACTGGCTTTCTTATATACATTGAGATTTCTTCAAATATTATTCCCCAATGCTCTTAACTATGTTCACAAATTTGGGTTTTTATGCTGTAGGCAACCAAAATTCATGTCAATTTATTGTGGGCCTTGTGAGCCAACATCATAACTTAAGTGATATTCTCCATCCTTGTTCAGCAGATTGTGCAATTTCACACAAACTTTACTTCCATGCCTTTGAAAATGTGCATGGAAAAGAAAAGATATGTCTTAGGAACATCGCCCCCTGGTGCTGGGGTTGGTAGGCGCCTCCCTGGCATCAGGGAGGCTTGACCCTGTGGGGATCCCACCAGTGGCCATCGGAGCCATCCAGTGGCTGATTGATTGATTACCTGCTCTGGGATTGGAGTTCTAGGCACATCAGAGGCGGATCCAATCTTCTGTGAAATTACACCTACGATCTTTTATTTATTGTGTAATTGCCCAACCCTGGTTAAGAAATTAAACACAGGCACAGCGTCACCGCAGGTACAATTGGTATTGTAGTCCTTCACACTACATCAGTTGGTTAAACACGGCACTCGGGTAATTTCTCTAAATAGCCGCCTGCCTTTGAGAAAGGCAGGGGAAAACTGCCTTTTCGCCTTTGATTGGGGAAAACTATATCCTCCTTGGTGAGGGAGAAGAATTGAAACCCAAAGGGGGGGAAAGGCAGCCTCCCATCTGTGGCAGTGAAGAAAAGATAGAGATCTTTTCCTCAAAGCCACAGTGACCTGTGACACTTAATTAGTGAATGAAACACATGCCTCCTCTCCAGTGGGTCATCAAGGCTCTGGGCAGATTATCCCCACCTTCAAATCTCTAACTTCTGTGGAAAAAGAGTAAGAGAAAGATGGACTTGCCTCTCTGTTTACTTGCACTCTTCATTATTTGTATTGATGTTGTTACAACGCTGAATGGATTATTTGTTTTGAGAAGTGAAAGGTATTGTATTGCTCTCACCTTCCAGATTGTGTCACTGAGACCTCAGACTCAAGCCTGGGGCAAACACCCACAAATCTGCACCAGGCTTAAAACATTCCGGCCCTGTCACAGAAAAGCCTCCCTTTCACCCAGGTGCTAATTTGGTCAGAATAGATTTACAAGCTAACCCTTATCCACAGGCCAGAAGAAAGAGAAAATTGAAACCTACACACACACACACACAAACACAAACACAAACACACACACAAGCACATATTCCTGTCTTCTCCACATGTTTTATGTGATCGGTGGGAAAGGGAGGTGATGGCTGTGCAGTGTGGCATGGAAACAAGTTAGAACCACAACTATGACCCTCAGCTGAAGACCTGAGTGCGGAGATCCCCGTGCTGGTTGGTTCAGGCCTGTGCACATGCAGCCCAGACATCGTTGATCCGTGCTGCTGGACATGTCGCTCCTTCCTGTAGCTTCTTGGCTACTGAGAGGCACAGCGGTGACTCTGAAATTAACTCTAAGTTGAGGAGAAATGGAGAACTGCTGTGCTGTCACCTCTTGTACCATGTACCGGTGGGGCAGTGACGGGACCCCACGTGGAACACAGGCTCAGTAACTCACATGTGAATTGGTTGTTTTCTTGGTTAATGAACTGAAAATAAGCAAGTATGACAATTCTAGCCAAAGTTGAGGAACATTTCTATCGCTTTAGAGCTGAAAAGGTAAAAATACTTTATTTTTCCCCAGTGACTTGGGGTGGAGAAAAGGAAAATAAATGCATTTTTATTGTTTGAAACTGAAGGTAAATAGAGGAGATATTTCAGACTTTAAAATAACTGTTTTTTCCTGTGTCAACTTCCCATTTACTTTCTGAGCTTATATTTTAAACATTTTTATTTTTTTCTCCATCCTATAAATGAAAATTTCTGAAAAGGAAAAGCCAGAAGCCCCTTGTCTGTGGTGACACCCTGGGTTTCTAAATTGAATATTATCAATATTTAATTATCTCTATAAACACAGCGGGAGAAGAGGAAATGCTAAATTATCAGATTATTTATTTGAATAGTTTTATCTTTTGTCAAGATGATTAACAATTATTTTAGGGCTAGAATAGGGTCTCATTTAACATTTATAGGTGAAAAAATGGAAGCTCAGAAGGTAAACAGTCGATCAAGGTCCCTGGAGTTTTTAATGGTGATCAGAACCTGACCACTTTCTCTAGGTTCTTCAGTGGGATGATTCACCTTTCCATCATATGGAAATCACATGTCCATCATATGATTGACATCATATGTCTATATAAGGCTTCTTTCATATTTCTAGTTTAATATCTAACAGCTCTTAATTCCTAATAAATAATCTAAATAATAAATGTTAGCATAGGCCTTTTATTTTTTAAAAGATTTTGCAAGGCAGGGGAGAGCTCTGGGGGAGGGGGAATAGGGACAATTAATCCCACGATAATAAAAGAAAGGAAAAAAGAAAAAAGAAAAAAGAAAATATTTTCTATATTTACTCTTAGAGAGAGGGGACAGGGGAAGAAAGAGAGGGAGAGAAACATTAACATGAGAAACATTGATTAGTTGCCTCTTTTTTTTTTTTAAATAGGATGCGCATTATACATGGGTAGTACTAATTCGGTACCTACATAAATGGTTTTTTTTTAAGATTTTTATTTATTTATTTATCTTTAGAGGGGGAGGAGAAAGGGAGAGAAACATCAATGTATGGTTGCCTCTTGTGCATCCCCTGCTGGTAGTTAGCCTGCAAGGAACCGACCTGCAACCCGGGCATGTGCCCTGACTGGGAATCGAACCGCGATCGTCTGGTTCCCAGGCCCGCACTCAATCCACTGAGCTACGCCAGCCAGGGCTTGATTAGTTGCCTCTTTTATGCACCTCAACTGGGGACCAAACTCACAACCCAGGCATGTGCCCTGACAGGGAATCGAACTGGCAACCTTTTGCTTTGCCTGACCATGCCCAACCCACTGAGCCACACTGGTAAGGGCAGGGTAGGTCTTTTAAAAGAAGCTATGGGTAGATGGACAAAACACTGCTAATTGGCATATTAATTGAGTTACTCATTATTGAGTACCTGCTCTGTTCCATGCAGAGTGTTAGGAATGGGGGAACACAAGTTAGAAAATGCTTGTCATCTAAGAAGTACAGGTAGAAATAGGGGGTTAGACAGGGAAGAAGATGCAAATGGTGATCAGAACTTACTGTGCATGTGTCCTCTAGGGAATGAATAGGCAGCAGACCTAGAGCCAGCAAGCTCGATGGCCACTCAGGGAAGTTGTGCTATATTTGCTGTTAACCTGTGAACATTTTACATTCAGCCTCTCCATAGTATGTGTTTGCTATGAGAAGGGCAAAGCTGAACAACTGTTCTGTAGTTTCTTTCTCTTCCTTATTTTATTCCATAGATAATATGAAAACTATTTCATATAATCTAAAACAAAAAGTGTAATTAAGATAACACCTTTTAATTTTTATTCTTTTTTTGTTCATAGAAAAGCAGTTTCTTAAAAATGATGTTTCTATGCACTGATGTTTATATGCAAATGGGTCACTGGCCCTATAAAATCTGATTGTTAGTGATTTATATTTCTACTTCATAAACACATCATTCTTTTTTATTCTGCTTGTGTGGTACATTTCACAGTGAATGTATCATTATCATCTCTGTTTACACTGCAGTCCTGAATCCTGTTTACTATTTTTGTTTACAAATTTGTTCAGACATGTAAAAATTTAGTTGCTATTTTCATCATTAAATTTACATTCCAGTGAACCACTTTCTTTCAACTAATCAATTTTTTTGAATTATAATCTCACATTACACAACAAAGAAGAACATGACACAAAGTTGACAACTACACACAACTGAAAATGATGTGAAATTACATTGGCCAAAATACAATGAAATTAAAGTACATACGATCAGAGACAGGCCGCCTGACAGGTTCAGTGGCCACAATGAACACACAGCCTGTGAGTCCCTTATAATCTTAATGAAAATGTAACCAGTTGTTATGAAAATTGTCACCAGTCTCACCTTCCCAATGGGTGAGGTGAGTGTGCATGTGAGGTGGGGATATTGCATTCCTCACTCTTTCTAGAGAAAGGAGAAACCAGCTCGGGAATCACCCAGGTCTGTGGGCCATGCATTGGGGGCCCTCTTGTTGGTCTTTCTCACAGATCTAGTCTACTTTCCTCCACAGTGAATTCTCCTTGGAAACCTTTTCTTGCCAGTGGCCCTCAACAGATCTAGTCCAACCCATCCAAGCACTCACTTCCCAAGGGAAGGGTACTTTCCTGCCTGGAGCTCCTGGGGCCCTTTCCAAAGTCACCTATTTGCTCTTCCTAGTCCAGCGTTGACAAATACCATTGGGAAAAGCCACTTAAGGTACAGGGTACCACTTGTTCTTGAGCTTCCAAAATGGTGAGTGCATTCAAGAGAGCCTTGGCCTGGTAAAGAAGACCTACTTCTTAACTTGTTTTCTGCTTTAGACATAAGTTTGGTCTCAACAGTCACTTTCTTGCAGTTGTGTAGATAAAGATATTGTTTTCACCTGCACACGCACACACGCACACACAATCATAGCCTTGATCACTTAGGACAAAAGATGGGGTTGCAGGCTTGATTTTAGTTTTGAAGATGAGCCATTCATCTGCTTTGACAAAATGAAAGAAGGAGCATATGACAGATCGAAGGCAACCTCTGGTCATTGAGCAACATTGAAGGTCAAGCAAGGCCAATGAGGACCATGAGCTTTGACCCGTGCCTCTCATCATGGCAAGGGACTGCAGAGCACACCTGAAATTCAAATAATTCCTGACTTGCCTCATAGCAAAGTGGGTGTGAAGATAATTAAAAATTTCATTTCCAAAGGATGCTTGGAGAACAATAATGATGTTACTGTGATGCACCCTCAGTACAATTATCCAAGGGAAATTATAACTTACTATAAGAAATAGTAAGCTCTAATTTTTTCAGCCTTTGCACTTGCTAGTATAGTTTAGGATAGCCCCAACATGCATGCATTTATGTCTGGAGGTTAACAACTAGAATTTAATTATCATAATACATTCTCTTTGGCATCAGAAATCTGTAATGGTCAGGGGGTCATTGCAGTTTTTTGTGAAATGAAAATATTTAGGGATAATATGGAAAATACAGGATACAGCCTAAGGAGAGCAATAAAAGTTGGCATCAGACCTCCCAGATTTGTGAAGGCATTTTATTAACTGTAAACAGCACATTATTTGTGCCTCTTGGCTCTCAGCTCTGGGCTTTGCACCTATGAGCCAGGCCAGACTCGGATCCTCCCTTTAACTTCCCACTGCCTCACGTGGCCATAAGGAATCACTCCCTTCTGCATTGGAGCCACCCTGAAAGACTGCGGTATCTCTCTGTTCCTTTCCCTCTTGTCTCCTAACACCCACAAACCCACCACAGCTGACCTAAGACAGTGCTCTCCTCCTCCACCACAGTAGTATGTGGGGTCTGGGGTCCAATCCAATTGGGCATAAAGGAATTTGAACTGAGAGACAGAGGAAGCAAGAGGGTCTTACTCAGCAAAGAGAGGGAAGGGGAGTGAAAGGCATTTTCAATAGCTGAGGGTTGGAAAGCAGCCCTGACTAGGAATTGTTTGGACATTAGACTTGCTGGGTTCTTTAGGTGTTCTATAAAGACAGGTACATGCCAGGGATTGCCTTTATTTTGAATATTTATTCCCTTGTATGTCTTCTTTCTCCTGCTCTACTTTCTCCATTTCCACTTTCCTTCTTCACCTGTGGACAGATTTTAAAAAATGGTTCTTTTAGGTGCTACTGTGTGCAGTTACTCCAGCTGACAAATTGCATAACAGTTAGATAGGAAGATGTGTTTTAAATGTTTCCCCTAAAAGACAGTTTGCATTGTAAATTTTTTTCAAAGATCGATGAATCAATACAAATTTGATGTATACTAACAAAATGTTTGTGGTCTTGAACTTCTCTTCATGGATTAACAAGTCTTTGGGGATAATGTTAAAAGGGCAAATTCTTTCCAATAGAATAGGTAAGATTCCAGGATTAGAGAATGAGGCTTTCACTAGTCAAAGAGCAAGAGTTTATACCTCCAGCTACCAGTCTTCTCTGAATGTGGTCACCCGGCCAATTATAATTTCATTGCAATAATTTTTAGGTTTTAATGAACTCTTTTAAAATTATTAAAAAATTTTTTCAATTACACTAGATATACAATATTATATGAGTTTCAGGTGTGCATCCCAATGCTGAGACACTATATAACTTTATATAACATTATATAACAGTGCCAAACCAAAATTCAGCAGGATGTCAGGAAACCATAAACCCTTTTTTTCTTTTTTTAAATTTAGATTTATTTAATTATTGTTCAAGTACAGTTTTGTCTTATATTCCCAACCTTGCCCACGCCCCCCAGTGCTCCCCACCTCCCTCCCATCCCCCAACCTTAGTTTTTGTTCACGTGTCTTTTATACTTGTTCCTGTGAATCCTTCCCCTTTTCCCCTGTGGGGAAAACCGACTGCCTTATTTCACTCAACATAATGCTTTCCAGTTCCATCCATGATGTTGCAAAGGGTAGCAGCTCCTTCTTTCTTTCTGCTGCATAGAATTCCATTGTGTAAATGTATCATTGTTTTTTGATCCATCATTTACCAATAGGCATCTAGGTTGCTTACAACTCTTGGCTATTGTAAATTGTGCTGCTATGAACATTGGGGTGCATAGGTCCTTTTGGATTGGTGCTTCAGGGTTCATAGGATATACTCCTAACAGAAGAATTGCTGGGTCAAAAGGCATGTTCATTTATAGTTTTCTCAGAAAATTCCATACTGTTTTCCATAGTGGTTGTATCAGTCTGCAATCCCACCAACCGTGACCTAGGGTCCCCTTTTCCCCACACCCTCTACAAGATTTGTTGTTTATTGCTTTGTTTATGATAGCCATTCTCACCGGTGTAAAGTGGTATCTTATTGCGGTTTTAATTTGCATCTCTCTGATAGCAAGTAATATTGAGCATCTCTTCATGTGTCTCTGGATCCTCTGTATGTCCTCCTTGGAGAAATCTCTGTTCAAGTCCTCTGCCCATTTTTTAATCGGGTTGCTTGTCTTCTTTGAGTGGAGTCATGTGAGTTCTTTGTATATTTTGGAGATTAAACCTTTGTCTGAGGTATCATTGGCAAATATGTTTTCTCAAACAGTTGCTTCTCTTTTTATCTTGATACTGTTTTCCTTAGCCATGCAGAAGCTTTTAATTTTGATGAGGTCCCATTTGTTTATTCTTTCCATTATATTCCTTGTTCTAGGGGACATATCAGTAAAATATTGCTGTGTGGAATATATGAGATTTTCCTGCCAATACTCTCCTCTAGGGCTTTAATGGTTTCACGGCTTATATTTAAGTCTTTTATCCACCTTGAATTTATTTTGGTGTATGGTGTAAGTTGGTGCTCGAGTTTCATTTTTTTTTTTTT